>NC_057803.1:624101813-624122851 GCF_018294505.1 Triticum aestivum
GGGGGAAGAAAACCTTGACTTTTCCCCTGTCGGTGTGGGCTAGGCGTGCTTTTCCCTAGCGCCGGAGCCCCCAACTGCTCCCCAGCACGCCGGGCGGAAAAAAGGTCCGAACCGATGATTTTCGGCGTCCTGGGGGCGTGCTGGGCCGTTTTTTCGGCGCCGGCGCCGAAAAAGTGGCCTGGGGGGCCTGTTGGGGGCGCGGCTGGAGATGCCCTAAATCAATAAGTCCCTGGAAATAAACACCCTCTTAATTGAGGCGTGATCCCCGTGTGTTCAGTACATGTTCTGAAGTTGTATTAAAAAGACATGTTCTGAAGTGCTAGCAGACATCAATTTTTTTAATGTATTTATAGTTTCTTGAGACTACATAGCTTGACTTGAATTGATTAGCAAAAAGCCTTGTAGGCTGCATGAAATGGCATTCATGACGTAAGAAGTCGCATGGCAATCATGCAAACGAGGCAAACATTAATCCTCCAGTTGACATTGAGTCGTTGTTTGGAACATGGTTAGCTGGGGTTGAACATACTCTTGCAGCTCGTATTCGGATCGGAATATGTGCGCTTTTGTGGGTTATATGAAACTGTCGGAATGATTTTATTTTTAACAGACAATACAATTTAACCTTTTTGCAGGTCATCTTCAGAGCTATCGCTTGGATCCGTATGTGGTATTTACTCACTCCTATGGACTTCAGGGAGCTTTTGGTTACTAAGTGCAACCAGTGGGAGATGGTAGCACGGACTATATTCAACCGGTTCAAGGCCAACAACAGTTTCGTACGGGTTGTGATTGTCAGCATGTACTTTTCTATTTTTCCATTTGCTTCGCTCCACTTGCGAGTTGTAAGACTTTGATGACTTTGTGCTACTTTGCGAACTTTTAATAAGATGGCTGCATGCATCTTTATAATGCAGAGGCCGGGGGTAAACCTCCATTTCAAAAAAAAAAAAGCAATCAGGCAAACGAGGCCAACAACAGTTTCATAAAACGATTTCTTTTGATTGTATATTTGCTATAGTTCGTTGACTAAAGTACATTTTTAGACCCTCATCCAACCGTAAAGTGTGGTTCTCGTGAGTTTCCGTCCTTGATTGTTTTTTGGGTGCAATCTCTGTCCCTCAACTCTTAATACAAGGTAGATTTCGTCGTGTCAACGATATTCGTCCACCTAACCCTGTTTTGACTTCACGCGAAATGGTTTTGGCCACATCATGACTCTAAGTTGGCATAGGCTCTCTCTGCCCTCTGTCATCGACCTGACGACGCTCCAGCTCCCCCCACTTTAGATGTGCATCCGAACACGGGGGTCAAGGCTATTAAACAACTCCAAAATCATGCACATCCACTTTCATCCCCTTCCCTAGCCACCGAGCCCTCCACCTGAACTCCCCCGAGCGTGGCTCCCTTCATGTGCCTTGCCGTTGGGTCATGGACGCCCGCTGTTAGGTACTCTCAGGTAGGCAGCAGGATTTACTCAGCATATGGAGGTTTGAATCGAAGTACAGCCACTGGATACAAGCACAAGTGTGCTAATTAAAATGGAAGAAGCACCGCGTGACAAATGTTGTAAGTAATTCAAACTAATCCAAAAAAAATGGAAGAAGCAAGAAGAGGAAGGATCAAGAGCCGGCCGGGGGTGGGAGAGAAGGAGCCGCCGTGCCGTTTCAGGCCTGATCCTCTCGATAGTTTGCTCATTTTGTTCTTCCTCATATATGTAGTCCAAGTGTCGCTAGGGCCGGCGGTGGGTTTGGCCTTGGTCTGCTGCTGGGATGCCAAAAGGGAAGGTCCAGTTCAACAACTTTGCAAGACGGCGAAGTCCAGGCCGCCACGTCTAGCCCGATTTGTCCCACGAGACACGTTAACCCACCAGAAGAGCATCATTCGGCCGATTGGCTTCATCTAATAAGCGAGGAAAAAACCTGTTTCGAGATTGCCGAGTGTGTCATCACCAACATATATAGTCATATATAACACTCATTAATTTAGTCGTCCTGATTGTAAAAATTCCCCGGTGGATCAAGCAAGCTCTATCACTTTTCACAAAATATACTAGTATATTATTTCATGGTCTTCGCGTTTTCCCAAACAATAATGATCTAGGTTATGCAGTTCAAAAGTACCCAGGCTATTTAAATTGAAACCTATAATAAGTTCATAAAAATCGTTTGTGTTTGAATTACATAGCCTTACAGGGTCGAATACGCAAATCAAATTACCTATCTTTGGAACTACAAGTACGTAGTACAAAGCTTTTAATATTTACCGATGTAAAGAAAAGCTTTTCATATTTACACTCCTCGTAAGATAGAGACCTCGCTTCTCGTTCCCCTCCGTTTCTTCTCCGACTATTTTTCAGCGCTCAAGGCGTCCTCCACCACCCACGCGCCGCCGCCTCGTCCAGCGACTACTCCCCTCCTCGTCCAAACCCTAAACCTTAGAGCCGCGCTCGACCTCCTCCACACCATCACGACTAGATCGCGACTACTTTGGATGAGATTTCTCTGCTTCCCCTGATCCATCCTGCTTGGATCGTTCTACTGTTCAACCTGGTTCTGGAATAATCGGCAAACGCTGCGAAGATGGCTTCCGGGGGAGTCCCTCCTAAGATTAGGAGGTGCAATGGGCGTACTGGATTCTCCAAGGTAAGAATATAATCATGGCCCCTTCTTGTTTCCGCTATCATCAGTTATTCTGCCATCAATGAGATCTTATTGTCCTCTTTCGTATTTGCAGGTTCACATGTCAAAATCATTGCAGGTACTACTTCAATTCAAATTTTCCTTATGCTACACTTTTTTTTGGAACAAAAAAATGTATCTGCTACAGATAAATTATTTAGCTATTCTCACTCCTACATTCTCTTATCCACATTAAATCTGTAAGCTACGGCTTTCTATCATAAGACAATGTGCTGACTACCTGTACACTGTATTTATGCAGCTACATCATCAGGGGGTGCCTTTGTTGTTCTTGTGTTGATGGTGGCTACCGCACTCTATCTTTCACTGAAGACAAGATATAACAGAGAGATACATTTGAAGGTTGAAATGTTTCTCAATACACATGGAAAATCAAAAACCACAAGGTACACTTTCGCTGAAGTTAAGAAGATGGCGAGACGGTTCAAGGTTAACTTAGGACGTGGTGGATATGGAAGTGTATACAAAGGCGAGCTACCGAATGGAGTTCCTGTAGCTGTCAAGATGCTAGAGAACTCTATAGGAGAGGGACAGGAATTCATCAATGAAGTTGCAACTATTGGACTAATCCACCATACAAATATTGTCCGCCTCCTGGGATATTGCTATGAAGGAACAAGACGGGCTCTTATTTATGAATTCATGCCTAACGAGTCACTGGAGAAATACATATTCTCTCGCGACTCTAATATTTTTCAGACTCTCTTAGTACCTGAAAAAAATGCTAGATATTGCTTTAGGCATTGCACGAGGAATGGAATATCTACATCAAGGATGCAACCAGCGCGTTCTCCACTTTGACATCAAGCCTCACAACATCTTGCTGGACTACAACTTCAATCCAAAGATTTTAGACTTTGGCCTAGCAAAGCTGTGTGCCAGGGACCAAAGCATCATTACATTAACTGCAGCAAGAGGCACACTGGGCTATATTGCACCGGAGCTATATTCCCGGAACTTTGGGGGCATATCCCACAAGTCAGACGTGTACAGTTTTGGCATGCTGGTGTTGGAGATGGTGAGTGGTAGGAGGAACTCAGATCCAAGGACTGAGAGCCAGAACGAGGTATACCTCCCGGAATGCATCTATGAGGAAGTTATCGCTGGCCAGGACTTGGCGCTTACAGGGGACACGGCAGAAGAAGAGAAAGAAAAGGTTAGAAAACTAGCCACAGTGGCACTGTGGTGCATCCAGTGGAACCCAAAGAACCGTCCCTCGATGACAAAGGTGGTAAACATGTTGACAGGGAGGTTCCAGAATCTACAGATGCCCCCAAGGCCTTATGTCCCATCTGAAAACCATGCTATCCCTTAAAAAACATGGAGAAAAGCATCACCATGATTTTAGTCTACATGTTGGTTGGTATTGGACAGCACAAGCATGCACCTTATTTCTATCTGTCTACTCTAGAACCTGTTGTACCAATAATCAGTTGTGACCATGTCATAGTTGAAACATATGTGATTCATATTAAACTTATTCAGTAGTATGGTTGCTTGTCACTGTGCATGTATGCCATAGTTCTATCCTGACAGCTGAGATACAAAAAATCTGTCGATTACCTTATATTCTGTAGTTTCAGTGATATGGGAATCCCCCACATCCAATTTTTCTGCAGTGCAGTCATCCCCATGAAGAAGATGAAGGCATGACCTCGTCACTCCGGAATCTACAAAACCAAAATTCTCCCGATATAAGAAAATGTTAAGGCTGCACATGCTTTGCCTCCAAGAATACACACCTTCCGTCCCTACAATTTTTGGATCTGTAAATAAATGACACTGTAGTTTTCTAGTACTAGATCCGTACCAAACTAATACACTCTCATGGTTTGTAAACATGGGTTTTATTGCCACCTAGTATAATAGAGCAAATTATCAGAGACTTGCCTTAGTTGTGCCCGGGCTGGCATTTCACCGAACACCTGAAGGGCGCATCGCACAGGCACGGGAGCAGAGCGGATTGATTCCCCTCGACCTCGTGCGTCGGCCGGACCCAGGGTCCGCGCGGCCTACACCGGCGGTGCCGAGTGTCGACCGGGAGGAGCGCTTGGTGCCGGAGATCATGCCGGCAACAACTACTTGAGACGGCAGCGAACGAGAGAGCTCTCTGTGTGTCGGCTCTGTTGCTGCGAGAGAGGGACGGAGTTAGGCGTACTTCAGGAATGCGCCTCCACTACTATAAGGCGTCGTCTCCCGCGGCAATAGGTGTGCAATACGTTACTACCCTTGAGATCCAGGCCTCCTAGGTCCTAGCTAGGATACTCAACAGAGCCACACTCTATCATGTATGGACTTTTTCTTGAGGAAGGAAAGTTTTGTCCATTTCAGACTACATGGACTTTTTGTTTGCGAAATATTAGGAGCTCATATCGGAATCTCTAAAAAAACTTATATTTAGAAACGGATGGATGTAGTAGTTTATTTCTGCCAAGTGTTCACGTTATTTTTTCCATTTAGTATTATTCACTATATTGTCATAACTTTCAGACATACATTGTATATGCGTTTATGCATGATAAAGAATATCCATATACGTATTTATTAGATAATCTCATTAATGCGATTGCGAACTACACATTCTTCTTTTTCTGAATTTATTTATCCTGTGATCAGCTTTGCATACAACCTGAAAATTAGCAACTCCTCCCCGCGTTCTGTAAGCTAAGGAAGCTCAACGTGCGTGGTATCTTTCTTGAATTCGACCTTTTATGGATGACAACGTTTCTTCTGGCGGCACCATGCACCGAAATATTGCATATTGAGGTGATGTCTTTCTCAGTATTTTTCTCCTTACTTATATTGCCTTTCTTTCCTTTTCAACATTTAGAGCTCAATGTAGGTTTGGGAACATATATGTGATGTGGATGACAAATCCAGACAACTGTACCCCAAAAGAAGGACCCCTCAATGGGAAATTCACTTTGACGACCCTAAGAATAGCTTTTTGAAAGAGCTAGAATTTACTGGACCTAGGTCACTAAAACAACAATTTACATTTATAAGATCCATGCTGGAGCGAGCTTTGAATTTGCAAACGATAATTCTGAAAGGAGATGAGCGATGCGAGTGCTGGCATGCTCTTGATACACCTGGACCTTCGAAATTTCCGAAGAAGGATGAGCAAGAAATGGTGGTTCAACAAATTCGAGATGGCATATTCTCAAAACAGGCTTTCGCCCCACTTTATAAAGAAAGCAACAACCAAACAAAGTAAATGGTTTAAAGATACAAGATGGTGAGGTAGTCCTCTTACAAAGTTGATCCCAGGATAAACAGAAGACGCAGACAGCTAGGGACTACGAGACCGAAAGATAATACATGAAGATATGAGAACCCCGCACACAACACCCTAGAACACCTAAGCTGCACGACAATGCCCTCAAGAGAGGGGAAGGCGTCAGGCGTCGCCGCCGTCAAGTCCAATGGACAAGGGTTTTCACCCGAAACCCAGACACGGAGCAGAGTACCATGACAACGTCTTCAAGAAAATAACGACGCCCACAAGCGTCGCCGTCATCGACGGCCAAGCGCAGAGCTTTCACTTGGTAGCTCCCCATGCCACCATGAGGTCTTAAAGAGCGGCGTGGCGAGTCTAGATCCCCAACTCCAGTTTGAAGCGCTTCCACTACCGAAGACAAATGGTCCACCTGAGCCATCCGCCGATACACCTCTTATTGCCCACATGACCAAGAAGTATAGCCACAACCACTGCCATGGTGCCCGTCGAAAGGCCAAGCAAGCGGACCACCTTCCAGGGCCGCCGCTCCAGCTTCCAAGCCATGAGACCCCGCCCACCGTCCGCTTCACAGTGCACTAACTGCGGCAAGAGAAGCCCGGCATCACCCACCAAGCCAGGGTCAGTGCCACCATCGTCAGGGCGCCCACGCCTGCATTCCCTCCAATCCTGATGGACCGGAGGGACGTGACCCAATGGCTGCCAACAACCATCATTGAGCAACCAACTCAGACGACGCCAAGTCTGTGGCAAGAGGCACCGATCCAACCATCGACACACGGAAGCCCCGACCACCACTACCACGGACCTCCGCCGATCACTACAAGAAATCTGCTAATACATGACGGATCTAGTCCGTCACAAATTAGTGAAAAACTGTCATGGGTGTCCATCCTTGACGGATTTGAAATCCGTCATGTATATCGCGTCATAATTTGATATCGTACCTACCATGACGGTTCTTGGCTGTCATGGATCTGCCCCTGGCCCGCCCAGGCCCAAACCTTTGTGACGGAACAATCTGTCATGGACTAACGCCACGTAGGATTTTCAATTGAGTAATTTGAATTACGTGGATACTATTTTCCGTCACGAAATTCGTCATGAATTTAGGCACAATTTAAAGGGCGCTTTAAATTTGGCTTAGCCCATTATCCCGTTTCTTTTGGCCAGAATTTGACTATGTTTTTAAGGGCCAATTTAAAGAGCGTTACACAAATCCTAATGCCAAATTTTCCCAACAAAAAATCTTTGCAAGGTGTGAAACATTACAAAGTTTAACACAGCCATCTGTATGTATCTACAACACAGCAGTTTAAAAAATCCTCTACAAAGTGATGACATACAACATAGATTGATAAAATATATCACACAACAGAGTTATGAACCAGTACAATCCATTTTACATCAACAGAACATATAAACTATTGAGGCTGTTATTCAAGCTCTTGCCATCGACGTTCTTGATGGCAACGATCATGCCGTGATGGGCAGCACCAAGTAGCACAGTATCCAATCTTACCTAGCATATTAACAAGAATATTAGATATTTGCACATATGGAAAGATAGTAGAAATAAGAAAATTGCAACAAATATAAAAATGAATTACATGTCCAGAATTCTTAAATCTTGTAGTGCCTACAAATGAGAATAACATTGTATCTACTATAAAACAAGATTAAACATGAGGTTGCTTAAAATTAACCCAAAAAAAGTGTGTCAAATGACAAAGTGACGAAACACACATCACATAACTCCTACTATAGCAGCAGTAGTTCAGGCCATATAAACCCATTGTAATGTAGTGGACTATGAAACATGAAAATACTTGATAAACAATGAGATAATAGATAGGAAAGTGCAACTTGAAATAATCATGCATCGTTTATATTCATTCAGGATATACAGAAATGATTTTCTATCATAAACCCATTGATTATATTATCCGTGTTACTTCTGTGCAAGACGATTCTATACGCTGCCCACTTGACTAGCATAGTACTATTATTTGTGACAGAAAAAATAGTTAAATGAAATTAACCAGTATATATTTATACATGGTGGCAGCAGTAGGAACAACCCTTGCTCCTACTTCACGAATCAGACTACAAATTTAGTCTGATGCAAGTATATATAGGTACGTTCAGACCAAAAATTTGAAGTAGGAGCAAGTATTGCACGAACCAGTATATATTTATACAAGGTGGCAGCAGTAGGAACAAGGCTTGCACGAATCAGACTCATACATAGCTTAAGTATTACTTCATTTTAATGAAGGTACAAGCCGAGTCAGAACACATGCAGTAGCAATCACGAATATAGATACAGATCCTGAAACCTTCTAGGACATAAGCGAGAAGATAAATTGGATTGTCTTTTTAATATCAAATCAAGGTCTAGAAATACATAGAGATATTCAGTGGTGGACGTTGTGAAGACAATAATATTTTTTTTACATTTACAAAATGAATAATCTGATCCTGTTAGGTAGTTGTCAAGCATATCTTACCATCAACGTTGTGTGCATCTAGGCATGCTAGTTGTGCTATATTTATGCCAGCTAATGCATTGTAACTTCGACCAATTTTTCCAACATAACCCGTGTGCTCTCTGCTCTCTGTGCTATTCTTAGTCCCTTTCACTTTCAGAAATATCATAATAAGTGAAAATGGATATACAATTGTTTGCCAACATTCGGTTTGTTCACAACCATGTTTGTAAGGCAACAAAAACAAAGATGTATTTTGTATGCCCACAGTTTACCCAAGTTTTAGCAATGAGATGAAAGTTCCTCCCTGACAACAAGCTAAGGCCTTATATAAATTACTAGAACTGGATCAGAGAAGCAAACGATCTCACTTTAAGGAAGAAATAGAATAACTTATCTTCAGTCCGTGCGTGTTAGGCCATGGTCAGGGGTAGCGGAACCCAGCGTTGGTTCCATAGCACCGTCGGGGAGGAAGGGAGGCCAGAGGTTGGCTGGACCGCCGTGTTCCAGTATGTGTGCCTGAGATGTATGCCAATCAATCAAAGGAACTTGTTATACACACACACAAAACAAATTGATCTGATCACGTCTCAGTGGTTCGTCATGTCATGTTCAGATTCAGAATAAGCTAATAGAACCCAGCACAGGAAGAAACTAAACTTGCTTATGGAAATATCTCCTTAAGTTAAAGTGTTAATCATCAAGATATTTTAAAATTTGTGAAGCACATCTGTACATTGAGAAAGTAAGATTAATAGCAAATCGAATAGCAGGAAATGAAAAACAACAAGTGCAGCTTTAGCACTCTACAGATATGGTGCTCCCGTTGCATTGAAATGTCGTTCAGATGTTTCGAAATACCATTTTATTTTTTTCTTCCGTGTGTAGATATTTCTTTCGGGGCGTACAATTTTGCTCCAAAACCACTGACTAACCTACACTGAAATATGTGCCTACTTAGTTTCAGATCGATCCCCTCAACCTATTCTATTCTATTCCATCTCTAGAATTAGGTAGCCACAGACCAAAATCAATTAAGATACTAATTCGTGAAAATTATCTCGTGGTCACGGAAGATAAAAGACGAACTGACCAAGAAGATAAAAGACGAACTGACCAAGAAGCTATGAAAATTATATGATTTTGGCACAAAGCATTGCACAGGAATTAGAGCACTAAGAGTTTTGATTCATTGTACAAAAAAATAAGATTCGACACAGCACATGGAACTTCAAGCGGCTTGTTTGTCATTTCGCTTCTTTGTCAAGTATTTTAGGTACCTATAGAAGGAGACAGGGAGATATAATTTGCATGTATGATGTATCTAGAGATTAAATTGTACAGCTACATATGTGTGGGCAGTCGAGAGCTACATGAAAGTTTATTATCCAATAACCAGAAATCATATAGTTTGAAAACTACATAGCTAAAACAAGCCCATTAACTATAAACAATAAATGTCATATTTATATGAAAAGAAATTGGCGGAAAGAAAACAGAAAATACTCTCCTTATTCTTGAATTTGAAAGCTTTTTGACCTCTATAGTAATCATTTCAGTAAGTATAGGACCAGAATCATGAACTGAATTTTTAGTTAGAAGAACAAGCATTGAATTACGTGTATTTTCAGTCAAGCTTACTTCCAGAAAACATTGAGCCCTAGCAGAACATAAGGGCAAATAGATGCTTGAGTAAAGTGTATGAATAACATAAAGGGCATGTTCAGGAAAGGGCTGTGCAGATATCATCACCAAGTAAAAAAATGTTTCTAGTCCATGTGAGATATTCAAATTATGCAGGCAAGGGCAGTGCAGATATCATCACCAAGTGAAAAATGTTTTTAGATGTACAAAGACCATTAGATGCACTGACCGGTGTGGGACCCATCACCATTATGTGCATGCAGAAACATTGGACACTGCAGTAAAATGTACCTACAGAATCTGCAAATATGAGGTTTTCTTCAGTTAGATATAAAATGGTATGAGTTTCTTAATACTAAAAGCTGATAGGATAAATCTTGCGGGCCATTACTCTGAATTATAAGTGTACAACTACAAAACAATGCTTGAACTGCAACAAGAACGGAGATTTGCCTAATACTTTTTGTTTGCAGTACAAAAAATGAATGTGCTTCACAATGTGACTAGGAAGGAACAAAGCACAAACAATCAGTAACGAACGAGTAACCCTCAGTGGTGCTCCTGCCCTTGCTGTTCGTTTTAATGCCGAACAAGGCAGACGCCCAGATGTTTTCTCTGTACTGGTTCAACATGGCCAACGAGGCCTCCAGCCATCCTTTAACAGGTACGGCTAGATCAATCCATGGCCGGTGTTCTGCCCCAAGTGTTTTGCTCGTCCTGGTGGTACTCTGTACTCCTCTGCAGAGCTCCAATAAACCTTATATTAGCGGAGACGAGCAGAGGGGAACGGTAGGGTACGGGACTGGTGCAGAGGTACGTACTGGGTCTTTCCGGCTGGAGAAGGTGAACGGCGACGCATAGAGGAGGCTGCGCACCACGGATGGAGAAGACGACCGCGACGATGAGGGGAGCGACGACTGGGCGGCTGACGGACAATTGGACCGAGCCACAGGTCGCCGATGTACTCTGCATCCGTGGCTGTGTTGCCACCTCCTGTACGGCTGTACCTCACCTCAGCTCGCCGCCAGATGGAGCTGGATCAATGCACGCCGCCAGCGACCTCAGGGCCGTCCAAATCCGGCAGTTGGCCCCCCCGCCACCGCTGCCGCCTCAGATCGAGGGGTATGACTGGGATGCAATAACTCGAGGGGCCGATCTGAATGGGGAGAGGCGTGGAATGGGGAGGGGTCCCGGGCGGGATAGATGTGGAGGGGCTCGACGCGGTGTGGTTCAGGGCCAGCGCTGTCGGCGCCGGCACCGACATGGAGCGGCGAGAGGAGGAAGGTGAAGTGGCGGCGGCTATGGTTGGTACGGGAGATGGGAGAAAGGTAACTAGGGTTAGGCTGGTGTGGACTCTGTAGTTAAATGGGCTGGCTTACAATTTCACTCCCCGCGCTCGTGACTTAAAATTTTCCTTCGCGCGCGCTCCTTCACAGTTTTGCTCTTTTTTTTCTACATGTTGATTGCTTTCAACTGACATGTGGGTCAGACAAAGGGCATGCACGACACATCATCAGGAGCCATCCATGACGGTCCAATCATGGATCAAGAAGTAAAAGGCTAGGCCTAGCTAGTCGATCCATGACAATTTCCATGACGGTCCCTCGATGTCCGTCATAAAGGCAATACTGTATTGAGGCCCATGCACCGCTTGCTAATATGTGACGATTTTCATGACAGTTTATAGGAACGTCACCACAAATCCGTCATAGATTAACAGATTTCTTGTAGTGGATGTTATAACGTGAGGACACCTCTCTACGGACCACAAGAACCCACCTTGGCATAGCCAGAGGCTCGTCCACGGCGCCAGTGCACTGCCAGCACACACCACAGTGAAGGCGGTCACCGGCCCAACCTATGGGGGCTGCACATGGCGGGTGGCAACTCCGGCCACCTAGCAGCCATTCCGGCAACCCCAGCCCACTGCGGCTCTGCGCATAAGGTCTAGTCACCGCCGCCCACACCCAGGCCACCACCAGCCAACCACAGCCCCGGCCGCGTCCACGCTCGTGGCGAGACTCCGTAGCACTGTTGGAGTTGTGTCGAATATAGTGTACAAGTTAGGTTACATTTGGACTCTGAGTTGTATTGTGTTTAGATAGGATATGGAATCGTGTCCTACTAGGACACTTGTATCCTAGGCCTCTCATATATAGCGGGGCTAGACACACGATGTAACCTATGCCAACATAATAGCAGGGAAACGCAGGGGAAGCCGGCGGCATGTGCCGGTGTCCAGGGCGACCGGGTACGGTATTGTAGTGGTGTCATGGGGAGGAGCACCCATAGTCAGGCCACGGGGATGTAGCCATATCGGTGAACCTCATTAACAAATTTTGATGTCGTGCACGTGTGATTGCTTTTTTTTTTGAGAAATCTCGCCTTCTTTACTGCTCAATAATTAAAGGTACAATGTTTTGGTCATGAGGAGACCCCAACCAAACATGACGACCTACGCCTAAATTACAACCAAACTTGGCGAGATTATGCGCTTCGAAATTAAAAACTCTACGTTCATGAGTGAAAGTACATGAAATCATATCATTTTTCCTAGCAATTATTTCCTGGATGATGGCACCATGATATCCTCCCGACCCTTGCTTAATGTCCTTCACCACTTCCTCACAATCTGAAGCAACGTGCATCATATGAATTCCCAGGTCCTCTGCAAGTGCAAGAGCTTCTCTACACGCAAATGCTTCGAGAAGAGTCGGGTCAATAATATATACCTGCATACACAACAAGAGAAGAGCCCAGGTAAAGCCCGGTGCTATCCCTGCATATTGCTGCTGCCACTCCACAATGGCCATGCCGACCTACAGCTCCGTCGACATTGAGCTTTGCTTTGTCCCCCATCGGAGGCAGCCACCTCTGGACTTCTACCACCCTAGGACCCGAGCTCGCACCAGGAACCCTGCTTGTTGCTGGTTTATGCAGTCCTCGCAAATCCATCAAATATGAGTTAATGAATGAATTTGTTTGACTTGGGCTCTGAAAAATAGCTTCATAGACTGCTTTTCGTCTTGTGTACCAGATAGACCATAGGGTAAGAACCATAGTTGTAAACTGGTCATGGCTCAACGACTCCTGCATGTCGAAGAGAAAGTTCTTGGCACCCGGCTCCTGATTATCTCCCATACGCTGCACCACCTCTGAATCTGACAAGGCCCAAATTCAACGCGCCATGGTGCAACTGATTAGTGCGTGTCTCCAAGAGTCTTCCCTCCCACACAAAGGGCATGCATCAACCGTAGACATGTTCCGTTTCTTTAGCACATCTGTTGTCGGCAGTGAGTGGCGTGCGAGTCTCCACGAGAATATTTTCACTTTAGATGGAACCGAGAACCTCCAAAGCGTAGTCCAATCTTCCTCCTGTCTTGAGTTATTCGACGCACCACTTCTCCCTTCAAGCCAGTCTTCCCGCTGCATTTTGGTTTTGATAATGAATTTGTATGCAGAGCTAACAGAGAAAACACCCTTCCTATCTGGGTGCCACGCCCAAAAATCCTCCATATTCCGTGTGCACACCGGAATTTTCAAAATAGTGTCCGCATCGACAGGCAGAAATACACCACGGATGTAGTTCACATTCCATTGTGTTGTAGCTGGAATTAACAACTCTGAAACTTTAGATGGAGGGTCAGCCACACGACATAAAATTGGTCTTAGTGATGATTCTTTTGCTAGCCAATTATCTGTCCAAATATCTGTTGATTGCCCATTGCCAATCCTCTTGATGATACCTTGTTTCAAGATTTCTCTGCCGTCAAGAATTGCCCGCCAAATTTGAGAGGGACGGGAACCAAGTTCTGCCGATAGAATAGACCCTTCTGGATAGTAGCTCGCCTTGAGAATCCTAGCACTCAATGATGTAAGCTCCTGCAACAACCTCCACGCCTGTCGTGATAATAATGCAAGGTTAAAAAGTTCCAAATCTCGGAAACCTAGCCCTCCCAAATACTTGGGTCTCGTCATCACTTCCCAAGAAACCCATGCAGGTTTTCTTTTTCCTTGCTTACATCCCCACCAAAATTTCCTGATAATGTTGTTAATATGTTTGCATAGTCCCCGTGGCAACCTAAAACATGACATAGAATATACCGGGATCGCCTGTGCAACTGATTTAATCAAAACATCTTTGCCACCTGCCGATAATATCTTACCCATCCATCCTTTGACTTTATCCCAGATGTGATCACTTATATATTTGAAAGTATCCTTTTTTGAATGACCTACATCAGTGGGCATACCCAAATATTTGTCAGTTAAAGATTCATTTGGTACTTGCAAATGCCCCCTCGCCGCATCACGAACAATCTATGGACAACCTTTACTGAAAAATATAGAAGATTTTTCTCTATTCACCCTCTGTCCTGATGCCAAACAATATGTTTCCAGTAGGTTTGATACCTCCTTCGCTCCATTAACACTTGCCCTGAAAAACAGCAGGCTGTCATCCGCGAATAAAAGATGGTTCACCGACGGAGCCGATGGGGCCACCTTGATTCCACTGAGTTGTGATGACTGTTTTTGAGATTTCAATAGGCACGAAAGGCCCTCCGCTGCTAACAAGAAAAGATATGGAAAGATAGGATCTCCCTGCCGAATTCCACGAGATGGCTTAAACTCTTCTAATTTAGTTCCGTTGAACATAACAGAAAAAGAAACAGAGCTCACCAGACTCATAACAACAGAAATCCAAGGTGCAGCAAAGCCAAGTTTCTCCATCATTGCCCTCAAATAGCTCCACTCAACCCTGTCGTATGCCTTCATCATGTCCAACTTGAGTGCACAGTAGCTGTTGTTTTTCGCCCTACTTCTCTTCATAAAATGTAAGCACTCATAAGCCGAGATAATATTGTCCGTGATCATCCTCCCCGGGACAAAGGCCGACTGTTCCTCAGAAACTATTTCAGGCAAAATCTCTTTCAAGCGATTAGCCAATACCTTTGATGCTATTTTGTAGAATACATTACAAAGACGAATGGGACGAAATTGAGATAAAAGTGTTGGGTTGGATACCTTCGGGATTAGGACCAGGAGTGTGTCATTAATGCATTCCGCACTTTCCTCTCCCCGAAGAATACCAAGAATAGCATCAGTGACAGAAACGCCACAAACATCCCAGTGTCTCTGGAAGAAGTGCAGCGGGAAGCCGTCCGGCCCCGGTGATTTTGTAGGGAACATCTGAAACAAAGCTTTTTTCACCTCTTCCCGTTCATATGGCGCTGTCAACATCTCGTTCATCTCTGTCGTCACTTTAACCGGGACATGATTCAAGACCTCTTGAACTCCTTGCACTCCTTCTGACGTATAGAGCACCTTATAAAAATCAAGTGCTAGGGCCTGCATCTCTGTCGGGTCTTCAGTCAATTGTCCGTCCGGTCTCTGTAATGCTTTAATGAGGTTTTTCCTTCATCTCATCAAGGCCCTGAGCTGAAAAAAGCGTGTATTCCTATCTCCTTCTGAGAGCCACTGAATCCGAGACCTCTGTCTCCACATCAACTCTTCGCGAAGATAAAGCTCAATGAGCCTGTCATTTACTTTTATTTCGACATGTGTTGGACCCGTCCTAGCTGGGTCGTTTCTCAACCTGTCCAGATCGCTTTTTAGTTTCTTTATTTCTCCTCTGACACTTCCAAACGTGCACTTACTCCACTCCCCCAAGTTGCTAGCTAGGGACGCTAGCTTAGCACGTAATGCACCGGCCGATGAGTTTTGACCATTTAAGTTCCATGCAGCATCCACGGCTTGCTTCAAGTCTGGGTGGGAGTCCCACATAACCTCGTACTGGAACCTCTTCTTCGATCGTCGGGCTGGCACATCTAATTGGAGCAGTACTGCCGAGTGATCCGAGGTTGCTGTAGTAAGATGTTCCACCATGGAGAGAGGGAATTGAGCGCACCATTCAGCCGACCCAAGAGCCCTGTCTAGGCGTACTCGAGTGTACGTCCCGCCCATGACTTTTCTCTCAAAAGTCCAAGGCCTTCCCTGGAACCCCAGGTCTACCAGTCCACATATATCAACCGCGTCGCGGAAACCTTGAATCTGAGTCCGACTCCTCTGGCCAACACCGTCGTGCTCGTCAAAACGCAGCACCTCATTGAAATCTCCAAGGCACGACCATGGAAGATTGTTTAAGGTAGCAAAGTTCTTCATAGTGTCCCAGGTATTATATCTCAAGTGTGTTTGAGCTTCCCCATAGAAAAAAGACACCCTCCACGGGGTATCACCCAGATCACTGATTTTTACATCTATGTGGTACTTGGAATAACCCAAAATCTCAATTTTTATTTCATTGTTCCAAAATATAGCTAAACCACCACTTCTACCAGTGGCGTCCACAGCAAAAGAGCAATCATAACCTAGAGTGCTAGATAGATTTTCAGCTCTAACTCTATCAATTTGAGTCTTCACAATACAAAGCACTTTAGGGGCAAACTTAGTCGCGATCTCGCGTAGCTCTTGAACTGTCGGGGCGTTGTCTATCCCTCGACAGTTCCAGCAAACTAGACTCATTGCGTCCGGCGGTCCTCCGCCGAGGAGGCCGCCGCTCGTGTGATTGCTTGATCCTCGAATGATCGACGGAGTGCCTCGGATTTATTCTAACAAGCACAACCCCAGGCCGTCGGCCGCTGACCAGGAGCCCAAGCCCATCGGCGAAACCGCAAGCAGCGGCACCGGAGCCAGCCAGACCGAGGCCAGCCCGTGCTTGCCACCCATGGCTCCCCCGACGGAAGCTTGGATCCGCCGGGGTGACCGCGCCACTCCCCTCATCCACTACAAAGGAGGGATGCCCGCAGAACATGCATGCCCCCTCACCACCTAGCTTCCCCGCCGCCACTGTCGTGCCGCCTGTGTGCAGCCGGCCGGACATGACCCCGATCTGGATCGAGAGTCCCAAGCCCGCCGCACCGCGTAGGCACGCACCACCTGCCCGCGCAGCCACCGTAGCAAGCACGCACGCCTACACCGCCAGCGCACCCTACGCACCTCACCGCCGCCGCGCCCCACGCCGAGCACAGCGCCCCCGCCGACCACTGCGTTCCATGCCACACATTGCCAAACGAGGAGGAAGGAGAGCCCCACCGCCGCCGACGCGGACTAGGCTTTGCCCGGCTGCACCCTCCGATGGCTGCGAGGGGAAGGGGAGGCGGAAGGTGGACTAGGGCCGGCAGCGCCTAGGGCTTCGCCCCTCGCGGGAGCGGACGGGACAAAGCGGGTTTTTTCTCTCGGCTAAAGCTATCGTGTTGTAGAGATGACATATTCTCGCCATGGATAATTTTCTATGAATAAAGGGCTGTACTAAACTAGTTAAAGAGGGCATATCTCAGGTGAAATGATATTCAATATTTATGTAGTACTGTAAGAAACATTATGTATGCTCTAGGTGTGCAAATGAATTTTCATTTACTGAGTACATGCAACCAAACACGCTCGTGCGAAATGTAATGCAATAGGCACATGGGGAAGTCACTAGTAGATTCCCCCGCAAAAAATGAAAAGAAACCAGCAGATGATTGTCTGCAAAACGATTCACTAAGCCATCGAAATGAGAGCTGGACACGTACTTTGATAAGGCAGTCTGCAAAAACTTTATTTTGTTGTCCCTCCTAGCACTGACCGGGCACTCCCCATATATCTAACTATGTCCGCAACTTTAGAACCCATATCCCCACACTCAAATCCATACAAGTCATGCAACAACGTAACACGTAGATCAACACCACAAACAAGTTCATCAAACAGAGAAATATAGATAGATTCAGGCATAGATAGTTCATCCGACAAACTAATCGGACCCAAAATAGAGAAAGTTCAATGGATTAAACTAGATCAAATAAAAAAGACCATGCCGAGGGTGATATTACCACTTCTTGGCAGGGCCCTTGCCCTTGCGGTCGGCGACGGGAGGATCGTCGTCACCGTTTGAGCTGGTGGTGCCGCTCTCCGACACGGAGGAGATGTAGTCCGCCAGACGATGGAAGGTGCTGCCCTGCTCCCAGGTGTGGCGTGCTGCCATTGCCTTGGCGCTCTCCTTCTCCCTCGCGAGGCACTCCGAAGCCTCGTGCTCTGTCAAACAATAGAATTGGGGGAACCGGCTCAACCCTCTAGGGGTGGCCTATCTCATATATATAATGAAGGGGTACAAGTTACATCATACGTACATATACGTATACAACTACAGAAGCTATACAGTCTAACACCCTCCCTCAATCTTAGCCACTTCCTAAAGAATCTAGAAGGGTAAGATTGCGCCGACAAGTCTCGAACTGTGGAAGAGGTAATGGCTTGGTGAAGATGTCTGCAAGTTGATCCTTGGAAAAGATGAACTTGATCTGTAGTTGCTTCTGAGATACCCGTTCCCGTACAAAATGATAGTCCACTTCGATGTGTTTCGTTCGGGCATGGAATACCGGATTAGCAGATAGGTATGTAGCACCGATGTTATCACACCAAAGAATAGGAGACTGTGATTGAGATATACCCAATTCCTGAAGCAAAGACTATACCCAGGTAATTTCTGCAGTTGCATTAGCCACAGCCTTATACTCAGCTTCAGTACTGCTACGTGAAACAATAGCCTGTTTTCGAGCACTCCAGGCGATCAAGGTAGAACCAAAGAACACAGCATAGCCGCCCGTGGATCGCCTATCATCCGGACTGCCAGCCCAATCTGCATCAGAATATGCCGAAATGACTCCAGAGGGATTCGGTCGAATGTGCAAACCATAGGACAACATGAAGCGAATGTAGCGCAAGATGCGCTTCACCGCAGACCAATGAGTGTCACGAGGTGCCTGAAGATACTGACATACTCTGTTAACAGCAAAGGATATATCTGGATGTGTGATCGTCAAGTACTGCAGCCCACCAACAATACTCCTGTACTGTGTCGCATCAGCAGAAGGCAGGAGGTCACCATCAACAGCAGTAATCCTATCAGTGGCAGACATTGGTGTAGTAGTCAGTTTGCACTTAAGCATCCCAGCCCGCTGCAACAAATCCAAAGAGTACTTCTTTTGCGTCATAACAAGACCATTCGGAACAGAAGCAACTTCCACACCGAGGAAGTAGTGAAGCTTCCCAAGATCTTTGACCGCAAAGTCAGCACCAAGAGACCGAACAAGAGCAGCAGCGACCGACTGAGAGGAACTGACAAGGATAATATCATCCACATAGACCAGCAGATACATGGTAACTTCGGGCCTTTGTAGAAGAAATAATGAAGAGTCGGCAGCTGATGATGCAAAACCATGAGCACGAAGGGCTGTCGCAAGACGAGCATGCCAAGCACGAGGAGCTTGCTTCAGACCATAGAGTGCTTTAGTGAGCCGACACAGATAATCAGGACAACCAGGATCAGAGAACCCAGGGGGCTGCCGCATATATACCTCCTCTTCCGGAACACCATGGAGAAAAGCATTCTGCACATCAAGCTGACAAAGAGACCAACCCCAAGTAACTGCAATAGAGAGAAGAAGCCTGACAGTAGTAGGTTTAACCACTGGACTGAAGGTGTCTTCATAATCAAGACCATAACGCTGCCGAAAACCTCTAGCAACCAGCCGCGCCTTGTAGTGCTCGATAGAACCATCAGAATGCTTCTTCACTTTGAAAACCCATTTAGAATCAATGACATTAACACGGGGTGGTGGCGAAACAAGGTCCATGTCTGGTTACGAAGAAGAGCATGATACTCCTGCTCCATGGCCTCTCTCCAATGAGGTATACTCATAGCAGCTTGATACGTACGAGGCTCAGAGGTAGGATCCGCGCGAGCAGCAGCCAGACATGCAGCCAACCAAGCAACAGTACCATCAGTGCGCTGTTTGGGCTGAAAAACACCACTGCGACTCCGTGTGTGTGGTCGTTGAGGAACCATAGGAGACACAGAAGCCGGAGAGGACTCAGGTGATGAAGACGGCGAGGGCGATGACGACTCGGCCAGCGACAGGGAGGCCTCAGAGAGCACCGGTGAGAGCACACAGGAGGCAGGTGAGCTCAGCCCAGGCGAGGACGGCCCAGGCGAAACCGGCGAGACGGGCCGAGAAGGCGATGGGGCCGGCATGACCGAGCGAAGCGGCGAGGCCGGCTCAGGGGCCAGGGGCGCCGAGGCCGGTGGAGCCGAGCGAAGCGGCAAGACCAGCTCAGGGTCCAGGGGCGCCAAGCCGGTCGGCCCAGCCAGCGACGCAGGTAGCCCAGAGGCCCGGGGGGCCGAAGCACACGGCGCGGTGGGCAGCTCGACCGAACGTGCATGGGCACGAGGATCGAAGCCATGCAGGGGAACACCCTGATCGTTGTGAGCCGCTGGTAAGGCCAGCAAGGGAGGCGATGGCGCCTCCAAATTTGCAAACGAGCCCCACGTCTAGTGCCTGCACCATGGTTAGGCAACAAAATAGGAGAGTATGCAATATCATCAAATTGGTCAGATGCAACAGAGGATGAATACAAAGATGGTGGTTCAGCAGTGGACACAGGGAGCTTGGCAAAGGGGAAAACATGCTCATCAAACACAACATCCTGAGATATATAGACACGATTTGTGGGAACATGAAGACATTTGTATCCTTTATGAAGAGAGCTATAGCTAAGAAAGACACACTTCTTGGAACGAAACTCAAGCTTGCGCTTGTTATATGGGCGAAGATGTGGCCAGCAAGCACACCCAAAAACCTTTAAAAAGGTATAATCAGGTTGTTCATTAAGGAGAACCTCAATGGGAGTCTTCATGTTCAAAACACAAGTGGGAGTATGGTTTATGAGAAAACATGCAGTGGTGAGAGCATCAGTCCAGAATCGAAACGGAACCGATGCATGGGCCAAAAGAGTAAGACCAGTTTCAATAATGTGACGATGCTTACGTTCCACAGAACCATTCTGTTGATGTGTATGTGGACATGCTAAACGGTGAGCGATTCCAAGCGACTGAAAGAAGGAGTTGAGGTTGTGATATTCGCC
>NC_057803.1:624123145-624136111 GCF_018294505.1 Triticum aestivum
ATGAACAATTTTGTGCTTGAGAAGGCGTTCAACATGTTTTTGAAACTAAACAACAATGTCAAACACATCAGATTTGCGTTTAATAAGATAAAGCCAGGTAAAACGACTATAAGCATCAACGCAACTGATATAATGATTGTGACCACTGACAGAAGTCTGAGCAGGACCCCATACATCTGAAAACACAAGTTCTAAAGGATGTTTCACCTCACGACTAGACTCCGAAAAAGGAAGTTGATGACTCTTCCCCTGCTGACAAGCATCACACACTGCTACATCTTTATTACTAGACATGCTAGGAAGCTCATGACGACGCAAAACATGACGAACGATAGGTGTGGCCGGGTGACCAAGACAAGCATGCCACTGTGACGGAGATACCCGAACTCCACTGAAAACATGAGCGACACCAGGATGCTCCAGACGATAGAGGCCCTGGAACAACCGCCCGCTAAGAAGAATGTCCCTCATGCCCCAATCCTTAATAAAAAGATCAAAAGGATGAAATTCACAAAGCACATTATTATCACGTGTGAGTTTAGGAACAAAAATAAGATTACGTGTCACAGAGGGAACTCTAAGCACATTACGAAGTTGAAGACTCCTATTTGCATGCCTAGTGAGAAGAGATGCTTGACCAATATGAGATATATGCATACCTGCTCCATTGGTGGTGTGGATCTTGTCGGAGCCATGGTAGGGTTCGCGAGTATGGAGCTTGCCCATCTCACTCGTCAGATGCTCCGTGGCCCCAGAGTCCATGTACCAGTGGGGATCAACAGAGTAGGACTGAGTGTGCCCTTGCTGTTTCGTGGACACCGGCCGATCTACCATGGCCACCTGACGCGCAAAGTTGCGTGTGTCCTTACCATCATTGCCGAGACCCTGAAAACTCTTCTGAAAGTGTTTGTGACACTTAGAGGACCAGTGCCCTTCAATGCCACAGAGCTAACACACACGCTTACCGCCAGCCCCTGGTAATGTCGCGGTAGCAGGGGGGCCGAGGCAGGCAGCGGTGGTAGCCCCGAAGGGGTCCGGGATGATGAAGAAGAGCGGCCACCCTTGGTGGCGGCGTTGGCCGAGAGAGAGCCCCCACTGACCCTGGAGCGGCGCGACTCAACCCGCTGTTCCTTGAGAAGGAGACGGGAAAAGACCTCATGCGCCATCATGGGGTTCGAGTTACCCCGCTCGTTGATGATCTCGACCAGGGCGTCATACTCCTCATCGAGACCATTGACAATGAACGAGTTGAACTCGGAGTCGGTGAGGGGCTGCCCGATGGAGGCCAACGTGTCGGCAAGGCCCTTGACCTTGTTGTAGAACTCAGTGGCCGTGGAGTCCAGCTTTTGACACTCACCAAGCTGGCGATGAAGCATGGAGACACGAGCCTGCGACTACGCCGCAAACGAGCGCTCGAGAATGGTCCATGCCTCATGAGATGTCTTGGCGAAGACAACAAGTCCAGCAATAGCCGGAGTGAGCGACCCCTGGATGGAGGAGAGGTTCGCCTGGTCCTGCCCTGTCCAGACACGGTGCGCCGGATTGTAGACCGGGCCGTGCACGCTATCCATCAGCGCAGGGGGACAGGGGAGAGAACCGTCGACGTAGCCTAGGAGATAATGACTCCCGAGGAGCGGGAGGACCTGTGCACGCCAGAAGATGTAGTTATCTGATGACAGCTTGATGGTGATGAGGTTCCCGAAGTGAAGCGGCGGCGGCGGCAAAGAGCCCGCAGAGTAGACTGCCGGAGGCGTATACGCCGTAGAGGCAGAGACCGCGGTTGCAGCCACAGTCGTGGCCATGGGTGTCGTAGTCGCGGGAACAAACGACGAGGGGGCCGAGCCTGAGGCAGCGAAGCCAGCCATCAGGGCCGACGAGGACGTCGTCAGCGCGAAGGACTGGCCCCCACTAGACGGGGCGATCGACGCATCGCTGAAGGAGGCGGACAAAGGGGCGCCCGCTGTGGCACCAGCGGGATACGGCACGATCGCATGACCCGACGATGAGGAGAAAAGGGACCCGAGGCTCCTCGTCCCGATCGGAGAGGTTGAAGCCGCGGCGGCGTTGAGAGGTCGGGAGAGAAGAGCCGCGAGGGAGGCCGGCAAGAAGCTAGCCGTGGAGGAGCCGGATGCGGCAGGGCCCGACATGGCGACGGCGACGCGATCGCAGAGACGGCGGCGGCACGGCGCAAGCGATAGGAAACCGCGGCGGCGGCGGGTTGGAGGGTTTGGGCGGAAGCGTGTTGGCCTAGGCTGATACCATGTCAAACAATAGAATTGGGGGAACCGACTCAACCCTCTAGGGGTGGCCTATCTCATATATATAATAAAGGGGTACAAGTTACATCATACGTACATATACGTATACAACTACAGAAGCTATACAGTCTAACAAGCTCAAGGTAGATCACCTTCGCGTTCTTCCGCTAGAGCCCTTGTGTCGGTCTCCACTATGGTGAGAGAGCGTCGCATCAGCCCACAGAGGAGCGCCTCCTCCAGATCCACCGGCATGGAGCATGCACGTTGTCGGGACAAGTCGGGCTTCGTCATGGCCGCCACCCGTTGCCGCTCGCGCCGGGTAGCCTTCGCCTCTGACTCCGGCATGCGCATGCGCACCGGAGCCGCAATCACAAGCACCCAACGCTGCCCGGGCGGTGCCGGAACCGAAGGGGAATGAGCCACCCTACTCTAGATCTGGAGCAGGGCAGAGCGAGAAAGGCAACCACGGGCAGTTTTGCGGCGACGTGACCTAGAGGAGCTGACGATGGAAGCCACTAAGCTTGAGTTTTCGCCGGTGTCTAATCGTGACCGCTCGATGGAGATGCGGAGCGCGAGCTCCTTGTAGTCGGGGTGCATCGCTGTGGGAGTGCTCATCCTTCATGAGGTTGTCCCAATCCATTGGATTGGACTCGCTACCGGGCATCGTCGGAGTTGGCCCTGGCAGAGGAGACGGAGATATTCGGGTGAGAGAAGTGGAGAAGACGAGAGGAAAGCCGAGAGTGGGAGTGGACTAAGAGTTGCTAGGGTTCATCCGAGAGTGTGGGGACAGTGGTGGGGCAATGCAGGCCATAGCGAGCCAGGCTTATGTGGCGGGCGTGCCCCGACGCGTCCTGGTGTCCCCATATCCGCCCCAGATATGGGCCGAATATGGAGAGTGTCCGTTAGTCCAGGCATTTAAGCTGGATATGGGTAGACCAGTTGGGTGTTTTTTTGATCTGGACAATGACCGCGCAGCCTGTCCGGGCGTTTATGGTGGGTATGGGTCCGGTTTGTAGATGCTATTATGCAGTTCAAAAGTACGTAGGCTATCTGATTCCGATGAGAGTGGACGACCACATGAATAATGCACTCACCAAACCGTTCACTGAAACAGAAGTTAGTGATGCTCTCTTCCAGATTGGCCCTCTAAAGGCCCCTGGACCGGATGGATTCCCGGCCCGGTTTTTTCAGAAGAATTGGGGCATGTTGAAGGAGGAAGTGATTCAGGGAGTCCTAAACCTTTTTGCTGATGGAATTATGCCGGAATGTATCAATGAGACTACCATCGTCTTGATCCCGAAGAGCATCAAGGATTACCGCCCAATAAGCCTATGCAACGTCATTTATAAGGTCATCTTGAAGGTGCTGGTCAATAGGTTACGCCCCTTCCTTGATGAACTGATTTCTGAATCACAGAGCGCTTTCGTCCCCGACAGAATGATCACTGACAACGCCATTATCGCATTCGAATGCTTCCATAAAATTCAGCACAATAAAAATCAGAGAGATACATATGTAGCGTACAAGTTAGACCTCGCAAAAGCCTATGGTCGAGTCGGCTGGTGTTTTTAGAAGGTGTTCTAAACAAGATGGGCTTTGATGAGAGGTGGACGAAGTGGGTGATGACATGTGTCCGAACGGTCACGTTCTCGATCAATTGCAATGGAGATATGTTGGAATCCTTCACTCCCTCTAGAGGCCTCAGACAAGGTGACCCACTGAGTCCTTATTTATTTCTCTTTGTGGCCGATGGTTTAGCTACCCTGTTGGACGGAGAGGTAAGAGCTGGGCGTATCACGCCCCTGAAGGTGGCTCGGGGCAGCCCGGGGATCTCAAACTTGCTTTTTGCCGATGATAGCCTCCTATTTTTCAAGGTGTCGGTAGACCAAGCTGCGAGGGTGAAGGAGGTTCTGGATGAGTTCCAATTGGCCACTGGCCAGCTGCTAAGCAGAAACAAATGTTCTATCCTATTCTGCGAAACGAGCCGGCTACAGGATAGAGAGGACATTAAAGAGATCCTAGGCGTGGAGACTGCTTCTTTCGAGAGCAAGTATTTGGGACTTTCTACGTCGGAAGGTAGAATGAAGAATGGTAGTTTTCAGCCTATAATGGATAGATTTGGAAAAAGGTGCAACCTCTGGAACGAGAGGTTCATGTCTCAGGCGGCAAAGGAAGTAAATGTCAGGACAGTGGCGCAATCTCTCCC
Source organism: Triticum aestivum (assembly GCF_018294505.1). NCBI lineage: Eukaryota > Viridiplantae > Streptophyta > Magnoliopsida > Poales > Poaceae > Triticum > Triticum aestivum. The sequence continues at coordinate 624,127,610 of NC_057803.1, forward strand.
CACCTACGTAATGGGTGTCTTCAAATTAAATCAGAGCTTATGCGATAATTATGAGAAAATCATCAGAGATTTTTGGTGGGGGGACAAGGATGAGAAACGGAAGGTCCATTGGATGTCATGGGAGAATATGACGAAACCGAAGAGAGATGATGGCATTGGATTTCGAGAGATGCATATGTTTAACCAGGCCCTCCTAGCAAGTCAAGGTTGGAGGTTGGTTCAGAAACCTGAGAGCCCGTGTGCTAGGGTTCTCAAATCTAAGTATTATCCTAATGGTAACCTACTGGACACGGTTTTTTCTTCCGATGCCTCTTCGGCCTAGAGAGGAATTGAGTTTGGCTTGGAACTCCTGAAGAAAGGGCTCATTTGGCGCATTGGTGATGGAAAGAAGATTCAAATCACAAGAGATCAATGGATTCCAAGATCAGACAGGCTTGAAAGTAGCTTCTTTTATCAAAAGAACGAGACTAAGGTGGGTTAACCAATTGATCGACCCGGAGACCAAAGAATGGAAAACAGAGCTAGTGAAACAAATTTTCCATGTGTTCGATGCGGAAGAGATCTGCCACCTTAAAATTCCAAAGTCTAATATGGAGGATTCAGTGGCTTTGCACTATGAAAAATCTGGTGTATTCACAGTTAAAAGTGCATACAAGTTAGCAGATTCACTTAAAAGAGATAGCAACAGCTCGGCATCTAGCTCTATTAGTGAGCCTGGAAATCGAAGTATTTGGGACGTCATATGGAAGTTAAATGTACCGGAGAAAGTAAAAATCTTTGGATGGAGGGTCGCCACTAATTCCCTGGCCACCAAGCACAATACCTTCAGACGGACAATTACTGTTGATAATACCTATGATATTTGCGGAGTAGAAAAGGAGGATGAATACCATGCTGTTGTATAATGCACAAGGAGCAGGGCGTTGAGACATGCAATGAGAGCACATTGGAATCTCCCAAAGGAGCCGGAGCTCAGGTGTACTGGCCCTGACTGGTTGCAGATGCTGCTCCTTGTCAATGCCAAAGAAGTCAGAGATAAAATCATGCTAATTTTGTGGCGGGCATGGAGTCTTAGAAATAATGTGATTCATGGGGATAGGAAGGACACAGTAGCAGGATCTGTGCAGTATCTATTACAGCTACATGATGAGATGTTTGTGGCTGCAAGTAATCCGGTGATGGATGCAGACAAAGGAAAACTGTCATTGTCGCTGACCAAACCGTCAATGCCACCAACCCCAGAGGACAATCTCTGGGTCGCCCCCCCTCCGGGTATGGTCAAGTTAAATTTTGATGCTGCTTTTCTAGGGGAATCTGGAGACTCGTGGGGGGAAGCTGTGGCAAGGAACCATATGGGGATGGTGCTCATGTCCACTGGACGGCGCCTAGATCGGTGCAGATCAGTGGAAGAGGTGGAAAGCGCCGCGATCTTGATGGGACTGTCGGAGTTCGTGAAGCTATACAGTGGACAGATGATTCTAGAAATTGACTGCGCCTTTGTTGGGAGTGAGCTGCAGCCTGGGAGTCATAGCAAGTCTGCATGCCGTGCTATTATGGCAGATGCAAGGAAGTTGCTTGCTGGTTTTGCCTCCTCGGAGATCAGCAATGTAAGCAGGAATAGGAACAAATGGCCCATGAGCTCGCTGCCTATGCGAGAAGTTCTGGCGATTTCCTTATAATCGTGGACGTCCCAGCGAACGCTAAACATGTAATGACAAAGGAGTGCATTCCCACCGTGGTCTAAGTTGTAGCCATGGTTTAAATATACACGTATTTCATAAATATAATAAAAATCATTGGCTAACTTGCATTTTTTTCATGTAACCCACTTTGGAGTATCTTATATATAGTATATGAACATACTTAAAATGATAAAGTAGAATATATACTACCATAAGGTGGTATATGAGACATGTGGGGTAACTATCCCCAGGTGGTAGGATGAATTTTTCATATATATATAAGTTTATAAAAATCGTTTGTTTTTGAATTACGTAACCTTACATGGTCGGATATCCGAATCAAATTATCAATGGAACAACAAGTACAAAGCTTTTCATACCTACACTCCTCACAATTGAACAATTGGACCCACCTCGCTTCTCCTTGCTCTCCTCTTCTTCTCGGACTCTGCTTCAGCGCTCAAGGCGTCCTCCTCCTCTTCTCGGACTCTGCTTCAGCGCCGCCACCTCGTCCGGCGACCTCTCCCCTCTTGTCCCACTCCCACAAGTGCAATTACCCAACCAAAACCTAAACCTTACTACGACGCTCGACCTCCTCCACACCATCACGACTAGATCACGGCTGCTTTGGATGAGATTTATCTGCTTCCCCTGACCCATACTCCTGATCCTTATACTGTTCAACTTGGTTCCGGAATAATCAGCGACGTTGCCAAGATGGTTTCTGGGGGAGTCACTCCTAAGGTAAGAATATGATCATGGCCCCTTCTTCTTTCCGGCTATCATTACTTGTTCGCCGAGCCTCTTTGTTCAAAATTTGTTGTCCAACTCCCGTACTAGATTTATCCTATGTAGAATTTCCTAGGAACACACAAAGATACAAACAACCTTTTTTGTTCTTAGCAACTGGTGTTTTTTGAACTACTTATGTATTGATGGATATAGACATTCAGTAACTAAATAGATCCATAATTTCAAAGCAACCAGAGGAGGAAGATCGACTCAGCATGCTGATGGATGACATTTTACTGTCCATCTTGGGGAGAATCGATCTAAGAACAGCTGCCAGGACAAGTGCGTTGTCTACAAGGTGGAGGTGCCTTCCTTGGTTGCTGCCCGAGCTTAGCATTGATGCCAAAAGTTTCCTATCTATTCCACACCCGAAGCCTATCGAGGAGAAGGATATGGATGAAGCAACTCGGAGCTTCTTGGTTAACCGACATGGAGAATCCAGCATCTCAACTTTGCAACTTAAGATCTACTTGATCAAGAATTTCTTGTGCGAAATCGGCCAACTGGTAGGTGATGCAGTTGATAGTCGTTTGTTGAAAGAATTAGATCTCGCTATTCTTGATATTCGGGAGAGGAACTCTAGTGAGGAGTATATGCAACAACGAGCCTGACAAATAGATGGGTTTTTTCAGTGCCTACCCTATTGTGCTCCATTGCCTCACAAGGCTGTCCCTATACAATGTACGCATTGACAGATTGGATGCGCACCATCTTCTGTTTGATTGCTGCAAGCAACTTAAGCATCTAAGCCTCTTTCTATGCATTGGTGATGGCTCCTTGTTTAAGATTGATGCATCCAATTCAAAACTCTGTGTTCTAGAAATCATCAATTGTGGTTTTGAGAGACTTGAATTGGTCTGCCTTCCAAAATTAGAAAAGTTCACTTGGGATAATTGGGTGTCTTACTGTGTGCCATGGGCCGCCTTTGGTTTTTTTTGAGACAAACTGCAATGCTTTATTACGTCGTCACAATATTTACAGGGACAAAACCAAGATCGTTGGGCTGGCCTAACCAAACATGACGGCCAACCCTAAGAGATAAAGCGTGCTTTGCTAGTTTGTGAGCCTCAATATTCGTGCTCCTAAATTCATGAAGTATATTACAAGCCTCAAATTCAGACCTATGTTGTATAATTTCATGCGCAATTGCCCCGTAGCTTCCTTTGTTTCGCTGTTGGATGTCGTCGACGGCCACTTTACAATCAGAAGCAATGTGTACCCTTCTTACATATATGTCATCTGCCAACGCCAGAGCCTCCCTGATTGTGAGCATCTCCAAGGTGCCGGGATCTGAAAGATGGGAGAAAACCACCGCCGAAGCTCCGAAGAAAGTTCCATCTCGGTCTCTACAGATTGCTCCCGCTGCACCTTGCGCCCGGCCTACTGCGGCATCTACATTGATCTTGACCATCCCCAATGGCGGTGCAATCCAGTGATTAACTCGATTTTGTGGCGCCCTAATGCCAGCCACCCCTGGCTCCTTGAGGGCCTTGAGTTCTGCAATGTAGGAATTTATGAACCCACTGATGGCATAAGGTGTTTGGAAGATATCCTTGTACATTGCCTTCCTTCGAGCACCCCATAGCGCCCATAGGGTGACGACAAAGACATGAAAATCATCTTGGTTGAGCGCTTCGTGCATGACGAACAACCATCTTTTTGCGTTTTCCTCTCTGCATGTGCTCATTTTGTCAAGGATCGCCTCTGAAGACAGTGCCCAAATGCTCGTAGAGACCGTGAAGTCCACTAGAGCATGGCGCCAGGTGTCAACAGCCCCGCAAAGACAACAAGCTCGTGAAGTTGACATATTCCGATGATGGAGTAACGCTGCTGTGGGGACAGAATGCTTGGCGAGCCTCCATAAGAAGAATTTCAGCTTTGAGGGAACCTTGACCCGCCACAATTCGGTCCAACCCTGGTCAGCACCTAGGGAGTCGGAAGAGGACCCATCTTCATCCAACCATGCCTCGTGACTTAGCTTTGTTCGCTGGATCTTCCGGTACGCCTATCACACAGAAAACATGCCCTTCCGCTCCTCGGACCAAGCCCAGAAATCGCCAGTCTGGCGTGTACAAAGGGGTATTTGCAATATGGCTGCTGCATCTATCGGTATAAACACCGTCCGGACCATATCCTCCTTCTAGGATGATGAAGTATGGTCTATCACCTCAGCCACTCTCATTGGTGGATCCTGAATTAGAGAAGTGATCGGCCTCTTCATGTTTGGTCTCGGCAACCAATTATCCTCCCATATATTTGTCGTTTCACCGTCTCCAATTCTGCGCACCAGTCCCTGAACCATGATATCTCGTCCATCCAAAATGGCCCGCCAAATCTGCGAGGGGTGAGACCCTAGTGTTGCGCCAAATATGTCCGAGTTAGGGTGATATACTGCTTTCAAGATCCTCGCACTCAGAGACAGGGGGTTTTGCAGCATACGCCAGGACTGCTGTTCTAGCAGGGCCAGGTTGAACATCTCCATATCCCGAAAACCAAGACCTCCAAGATGCTTTGTAAGGTCATCACATCCCATGCCACCCAACTCGGTTTTCGTTTCGCCTGCTTGCTCCCCCACCAGAATTGTCTGATTAGCGAAGTAATGCTTTGACATAGTCCCCGTGGGAGCCGGAAACATGCCATCGAATATACTGGAATTGCTTGAGCCACTGCTTTGATCAGTACCTCTTTCCCTGCTGAAGATAATAGCTTTCCATCCATCCTTTAACCTTTTCCCAAACTTGGTCCCTCAAATATTTGAAGGTCCCGTTCTTCGAGTGATCGACCTCTGTTGGCATTCCCAAATACCTGTCACTGAGGGACTCATTATGCACATTCAGAACATTTTTCATATCCTCTCTTACCGCTTGTGGGCAACCTCTGCTGAAGAAAATCGAAGACTTATCATGATTTATCCTCTGTCCCGAAGCCAAGCGGTACGTTTCCAGTAGGTTTGATACCGCCACTGCCCCCTCATTCCCTGACTTAAAAAGTAGCAGGCTGTCATCTGCGAAAAGAAGGTGGTTAATGGCCGGAGCCGTGGGTGCCACCTTTAGTCCAACAATATGTGATGACGAAGAACTGGTTTTCAGGAGGCACGAAAGGCACTCCGCTGCAATTAAGAAGAGATAGGGGGATATCGGATTTCCCTGCCTTATACCTCTGCTCGGCATGAAATGATCAAGCCTTTCACCATTAAAAAGCACTGAAAAGGATACAGATAGCACCATACTCATGATTGTTTTTATCCAAGGGGAGGCAAAACCGAGTTTTCCCATGATTGCCTCCAAATAGTCCTATTCCAGTTTGTCATATGCCTTCATCATATCGAGCTTAAGTGCACAATAAGTGTTAGGCCGCCTTTGGTTTTGTCCCATTTCTTGGCAGGGCCGGGCCCATAGTGGTGCCAAATGTGCGACCCGCACAGGACCCATAATTTTGGGGGGGGCCCAATTTTTTTATATAGACCTAGTATTTCTGAAAAAAAAAATGTGTAGCAGCTGCCGCACTAGGCCGCTAGGCGCTAGAGCTGGGTCTGAGTCGAGGCCATCGAGCGCTGGAGCTCGTCGGCTCGTCGCTTGACTCGATCAATCTTAGAAAAAAGGAAAGTGCTCTGTAGCGATGGAAACGGGATCGTAGGTATAAAAAAAAAAAGGATCGCTATAACAGTCAACCAGGATCGCCTCGATCGGAAAACTAAGGCCCTGTGCAACGGCAGGTGCTTACATAGGTGCCTGAAAAAAACCCGGTTTTTTTCCTAAAAATGGATTACACTGGTGCTTAGGTCAGGTGGCAGAAGCAAAGTTTTGCTTCCGGTGCCAGCCGGTGCTTACAAAAAATTACCGCTCATTCAAGTCACGATGCCTTGGCTGAGTGCCTCCATCGGCAGGGAAAAAAATGGCCCAGCTAGCACCCATACCAAGCACTACGCTTTGTGGATCAAAGAAATTGTCCAGGCGCGACGCAGCTAGCACCGATCTCCAAGCACCAGCATTGTACAAGGCCTAACAGGCCAACAACAGTCCCATCGGCACCGCTACAAGAGTCAGGAGACGAAAAAAAGAGACGAGATCGTCTCGTCGGTCGTCGCCTTTGCCTCATCAGAGCGATCGGATTCAGGCCGTTGTCGTTGCCTTCCTAGCTTCCTCTCCTAATTTTCAGACTCGTCGTCTCGTCGGATCAACCGTGCCCGAATGACCGACTCAGCCTCCAAGTGCTCAGCGAATCCTTTAGTTCATACTCCTAAATTCTAATTCTTAATTTCCTAATTAATTTTTGGCAGGGATCATTACTTCGTTAGAGATTATTTCTTACCTCCTCGATTAAAGATCACAGTGTAGCAGTTCAACCAGACAAGACCCAAAACTAGGTGAGTTAGATGATTGGTCTAATTGCAAAACATTGACACTTTATTATTTACATTATATAAAATAAAAAAATTCGTGAGATATATATACATTATAGTTGCTCGTTAATTTTCCCCGCAATTTTCTTGTGCTTGTTAGTTCTTTTTTAGCGAGATAGGACCCAATTTTTTGTTTCGCACAGGGCCCCGGATTTTGCCGGCCCGGGCCTGTTTCTTGGAGAGCTGGTACTCTCACATGATGCGGTATGTGGTCAACGCGAATTTAAATTAAGCGAGGTTCTACGTGGAACAACTTCCATACATACTCTCTCATTGGATTTCAAAGGGGAAAATGTTTTTTCGATAAAGGGCGCTTTTATTATCTTGAAATGTAGCATCAAGCGGATACAAAGCATTATGAGTAACACCCGGCCTCTGCGCATAACTAAGATGCACACAGCCAAACACGTAAAGTCTGACAAAATGAAAGAAAAAAAAATGACAAAGGGGAAAATGTAAGTGGTTTATTTATGCCAAGTATTCACATCCTTTCCTACTTCCGTGTTCATTATGTTTGTCATTATTTTCAAAGATCGATTGTATATGTGTTTATCCATGCACTAGTAGAAAAAGGGCCTTTAGTCCCGGTTCGTAAGGGCCTTTAGTCCCGGTTCTTGAACCGGGACTAAAGGGTCGGTACTAATGCCCTGACCCTTTAGTCCCGGTTCAAACCAGAACTGGGACTAAAGGCCCTCCACGTGGCCGGTCCACCTTTAGTCCCGGTTGGTAACACCAACCGATACGTTTTCTGATTTCTTTTTTGAATTTTTTTTGAATTTTTTTATTTTCAATTTTTTGAATTATTTTAACCTCTAATCTTTAATTACCCCTCATCACTGCTCAATTTAATCTCTAATCACCCCTCATCATTCCAAATCATCTAACTTCCCGGACGGTCACCCATCCTCCCACTCCCCCAGCCTGAGCATGCTTAACTTCCGGGTTCTATTCTCCCTCGTTTTCAAGTCTGCACTCGTTGTTTTCCTGACAATAGTAAGATGTCAATCCTATTAACCCTTAGGAGTTTAGCTTGAGCATGAAGTCACACATTTCACTGTTTGAGTTTGAAACTATTGTTCTAAAAAACAATAATTTTTTAGTAACACTAATATTTCTTGAATAAGTAGTTTGACCATTGTTTGACCATAGTTTGACCAGCTTTGACCAAAATTCAAAAAAACTGAAATAATTATTTAATAACACTAATATTCTTGAATAATTATTTAGTAACACTAATACTTCTTGAATAAGTAGTTTGACCATAGTTTGACCAGATTTAATGAAAATTTCAAAAAACTGAAATTTGAGCATAACTTTTTTTCCTTTTGGAATTTGAGGATTCTACAAATTTGCAAACAGGTCGTAGGCGGTCTCCATCGGATGTAACTTTTCGGGTAGATGATTTTTCGTATAAAAACTTTTTAATCCGAGTTCGTATGCAAAAGTTATGCCCATTTTACAAAGTCCAGAGAGATTTTGTAAATAAAGTCGAAATTCATATTTGTAAATTTTCCCAACAACTAGACCACATATCACATGGGAAACTTATTTTATTTTATTTTTTTTGACATTTCCATCATTTTCTTTTGTTTTTTCTAAAACTGAAAAGGCGGTCCACGAGGGGGG
>NC_057803.1:624136497-624149600 GCF_018294505.1 Triticum aestivum
CTAACCTTTAGTACCGGTTGGTGCCACCAACCGGGACTAATGGGCATCGCACCCTTTAGTCCCGGTTCATGGCACGAACCGGGACTAAAGGGCCCAGGTGAACCGGGACTAATGCCTTAGCCGCACGAATCGGGATAAATGCACCCATTGGTCCCGGTTCTGGACTGAACCGGGACTAATGGGCTTACCCGGCTTGGACCAAAGCCCCTTTTTCTACTAGTGATGGTCGACAATCAACATAGCTAATTCTTTTTTTATAATATCATCACCCTTCTTGTATATTACACATTCTTTTTTATATCCTTTGATCAGCTTTGGATTCAACCTGAAATGAAGCAACTCCTCCCCGAATTCAGTAAGCTAAGAAAGTTGTCCGTACGTGGTATCTTTGTTGAATTCGACCTTTTATGGACGACAATGCTTCTTGTGGCGGCACCATGCGTCGAAGTATTACATATTGAGGTGAAGTATTTTCTCCTTAATTATATTGCCTTCCTTTCCTTATCAACATTTAAGGCTTATTGTAGTTCTTCACATATTTTTGAAAGAAAGATGTTTAAAACCTACATACGCTTACTACTGAACCTAGTAATCACATCTAGCCTACAGTGATACAACATGGATACGGGCGACTCCACGGGCGGCGGCCGCGCGTCCCCGACGCCACCAATTCTGTTGGAGCCACCGCCGGTGATCTCGACGGTGGACGGGGCAGGGTTGGGGGCCAACGGGAAGGGGAGATCCACACCGCCGCTCCACCCGGTTGTCACGTCCCGCGGAGCAGATCTTCCGCCACCGTCGTCTCTGTGACTTTCGCCGGATCCGCTCCTACCCGATGAGTGGCGGCCGGCGTCGGTGGCGGCGCCCGATCTTCTTCCTTCCACGTCGTCCAGCCCGGATCCCTCGACGGCAGATCGGGATTGGGAGTTCTTGAATCATTCGAAATGGTACGTGCGTTTTCAGGATGATAGAAAGGCGGGGCGATGGATCAATGGCCTGATCTACTCGCATCCGTCCCGTTGGATGACGATCCGTGACGAAGACGGAGACATATTGGCCGGACGACATCTCAACGTTGGCGAAGATATTGCGATTGGTAGGAGTTTTATTATTGATGTTTTCCATATCGAGGTTCTTGAGTGTGTGCAGGCACCCATAGAATACGAGGAGCAAATTGAGGTCGTGGATCTTACGAAGGACGCCGAGGAACCCAAGCCTACGCAGCAGGTTGGGGGACGTTTTTGGATTCTAGCTGATGAAGATGAAGACGATGATGATCTGCCGGAAGCGACAGTTCGGTTACCATCTACACTTGGCGTGGCTACATCTACCTCGGGGTCTAAATCTACGGTGAGTACTAAGAAATCGTGTTCGCTGGGTACTCCGGTTCCTTCGCAGAAGTCGAAGGTGAAACCATGGAGGGGACCGTTGCGAAAGGACGGGCCGTCGGCCATCACGTTGTCCGATTTTTTCTGTCCCGAGTGCTGGACGAGAGTGACCCGGCGAAAGAAGAAAGATGGTTCTTTGGTGTCACAGCGATCGCCGGCGGTGGCCGTGCCGTGTGACATTTGGGCGGCCCGATCTGAGTGTTTGAATGATCTATTGGGCTCAGTTGGGCTGCCTGTGGGTGCCTGCGACGTAGGCTTGGTTAGTACTGGGCTAGAGGCCCAGGGGGCTGGCCAGGCAAGCGACGCAGCGGGTGCGGGCGATGTGCATGAGGAGGCCTCGGTTCGGTCGCCCCTACATGCACGTTCTCCCTCTCCCCCACCGCCTGTTTCTGCTAGGGTTCAGCGTCGCGGGAGAGTTGGTTTCCCATCGCCTCCTCGCGCCGTTCTTCCCTGCATTTTACCGGAGCCGACCGACGCCCGCCACCTGTTTCGCTTCTGCTGGCCATGCGGCCCAAACCGCCTCCGCCGCGGGTGCCGCCGGTTGTGAGGAACCAGACCGGAGCCGCGGGCGGCTCGGCCACTCCGGCTGTGGGTGCTGCTGCGCCGGGCCCTGCGCGTGCGGCACCTCCACCCCAGGCGGTTCCACCGCCGCCTCGGGGGGCGCCTCCACCGCCGCCAGCTAGTGCCTTGCCTCCGCCGCCTCAGCAGCCTAGGGCCGATCCGCCGCTGCCGCCTAGGGCCGAGCTGCAGCTGAACCAAAGGCCATGGCCGCGGCAAATGGCGGGCGGCCGCGGTGGCCCTGGCCAAGGCTCGATCGGCCGTGGGGCGGGTGTGTCAGCGGGAGATGATCGGAATCCTCCGCGTGGTTAGTGGGGCGATGATGGGTATGACGCTTACGGTGTTGGGCTACATCGGGGTTCTTCGTCTTCCGGCGGTGGCCGTGGATATGTTTGGACGGACAACGGCCATGCCAACCGGGGTTTTCAGGGGCCACCCGATAACTTTGTGGAGGGGGCGGTCGCCCCTAATAACCGCTCTTTCCGGGGCCGTTTCCGCGGAGGTCGGGGCAGGAACAGGCGGAACTATCCGCCTAGGCATCCGAAGACTACGGTTGAGACTGAGGTGGTGGCCGACGGGGGATTGGTTCTACCGCAGGTGGCGGTGGAGATGGTTCAGGCCCTGGCTGAAGTCACGTTGCCGGAGCCCATGCAGACTGGTGATTCTGCTTCTGAGCAAGGTACAGATAAATCAGAGGCTGACAACGTGTCCAAGTGGACGGTGAAGAAGAAGAAGCTCACTTGTTTCCCTGTGGTGACACGGGACACTTTATGGCTGATTGCACTGCGGAATTATGTGACATGTGCCAGAAACCTAAACATACCGCTGTCGAGTGTCCTCTTATGCTTGGGCCTAAGCCTACTGTTCAGATTTACGGGGTCTGGTGCTCGGAGTTGATGTTCTTTGAGTCTCCCAGTGTGGCACCCTTGGCACCAGTGGTAGAGACCTCTTTCCCGGGGTGGTGAAGGTAGTTCATGGACCGTTGACGGAGGCGCAAATTATTCAGCAGTTGCGGGAACTCACTCCGGGTAATTTTCAGTGGTCGTTGCTCAAGCTAAATGATACATCCTACAAAGTTGATTTCCCATCTAAGGAGGATCAGATGAGAATCCTCAAGTTCGGTATGAGCAGGGTCACAGGCACTAGTTTTGTGTTGCAGTTTGATGAGTGGAAAAAGAAGGAGCCGCAGGGCATGCCGTTGCGGCAGATTTGGGTTCGTTTCTCCGAGGCGCCATCTGATACCCTGGACAACTTTTTGGTGACGTGGAGCTTGGGGTCTTTGATTGGCAAGACTGAGCAGGTGGATATGGCCTTCACTCGGGCTAACGGGGTGGCGCGTTTACTTGTCAGTGTTGCTAATATTGAGTTCTTACCGAACGTGGTGCCTTGGACTTATGAAGGTGTTCTGTATCAGCTAGACATTCAGTATGAGGATCCTAATTTGTTCGATGATTTTGAGGATGATAATCCTATGGACACGTCTGAGGGAGGAGGTTGTGACGCCCCCAATTTGACTGTACACTAATCATACACGCAAATGTGTACGATCAAGATCAGGGACTCACGGGAAGATATCACAGCACAACTCTAAAATAAAATAAGTCATACAAGCATCATAATACAAGCCAGGGGCCTCGAAGGCTCGAGTACAAGTGCTCGATCATAGACGAGTCAGCGGAAGCAACAATATCTGAGTATAGACATAGGTTAAACAAGTCTGCCTTAAGAAGGCTAGCACAAACTGGGATACAGATCGAAAGAGGCGCATGCCTCCTGCCTGGGATCCTCCTAAACTACTCCTGGTCGTCGTCAGCGAGCTGCACGTAGTAGTAGGCACCTCTGGTACGGTGTAGTAGCAGTCGTCGTGGAAGGTGGTGTCTGGCTCCTGGGCTCCAGCATCTGGTTGCGACAACAGGTAGAATGGAAAGGGGGAAAAGAGGGAGAAAAGCAACCGTGAGTACTCATCCAAAGTACTCGCAAGCAAGGAGCTACACTACATATGTATGCACTGGTATCAAATGGAATAAGGGTATCATATGTGGACTGTACTGCAGAAAGCCGGAATAAGAGGGGGATAGCTAGTCCTATCGAAGAGTACGCTTCTGGCCACCTCCATCGTGCAGCATGTAGAAGAGAGCAGAAGGTAAATCCACCAAGTAGCATCGCATCGCATAGCATAATCCTAACCGATGATCCTCCCCTCGTCGCCCTGTTAGAGAGCGATCACCGGTTGTATCTAGCACTTGGAAGGGTGTGTTTTATTAAGTATCCGGTTCTAGTTGTCATAAGGTCAAGGTACAACTCCCAAGTCGTCCTGTTACCGAAGATCACGGCTATTCGAATAGATTAACTTCCCTGCAGGGGTGCACCACATAACCCAACACGCTCGATCCCATTTGGCCGGACACACTTTCCTGGGTCATGCCCGGCCTCGGAAGATCAACACGTCGCAGCCCTACCTAGGCACAACAGAGAGGTCAACACACCGGTCTAAATCCTATGGCGCAGGGGTCTGGGCCCATTGCCCTTTGCACACCTGCACGTTGCAAACGCGGCCGGAAGCAGAACTAGCCCCCTTAATACAAGAGCAGGCTTACGGTCCAATCCGGCGCGCGCCGCTCAGTCGCTGACATCACGAAGGCTTTGGCTGATACCACGACGTCGAGTGCCCATAACTGTCCCCGCGTAGATGGTTAGTGCGTATAGGCCAGTAGCCAGACTCAGATCAAATACTCAGATCTCGTTAAGCGTGTTATTTTGAAGTAACCGCGAACGCCGACCAGGGCTAGGCCCACCTCTCTCCTGGGTGGTCTCAACCTGCCCTGTCGCTCCGCCACAGAGTAACAGTCGGGGGCCGTCGGGAACCCAGGCCCACCTCTACCGGGATGGAGCCACCTGCCCCTTCAGCCCCCATCTCCAAACAATATCACCGGTAATGTAACAGTGTAAAGTATATAGTATATGCCCGTAATCACCTCCCGAGTGATCACGGCCCGATAGTATAGCATGGCAGACGGACAAGAATGTAGGGCCACTGATGATAAACTAGCATCCTATACTAAGCATTTAGGACTGCAGGTAAGGTATCAACAGCTGGAGAAACAATGACAGGCTATGCATCATAATAGGTTTAACGGAAAGCAGTAACATGCTACACTACTCTAATGCAAGCAGTAGAGAGAAGAGTAGGCGATATCTGGTGATCAAGGGGGGGCTTGCCTGGTTGCTCTGGCAAGAAAGAGGGGTCATCAACACCGTAGTCGAACTGGGGTTCGCCGACAGTCTCAAGGCCTACCGGAAAGAAGTAACGGAGGGGGAACACAATAAATAACAAAGCAGTCAAAGCATCACAAAGTGTAACATGGCATTACGCGATGCTAGAGGTGACCTGACATAGTAGTAGGTGCTACTGGTGAAGGGGGAAAACCAATGAGAGGATGAGGAGGTGGCTGATGGAATCAGCGACAATGCATCGAGATTAACAAAAGATGGATTTCCACAACTATGTGAACAAGGGGGTAACATTTGTCAGATCAAATGGTATAATGATGTATGCTCGAGGAAAACATACCCAATTAAACATTGGTTGAAAGGTGCACCCAAAAAATGGGTTGGGTTGCACGACCAACGTCGGAATGGTGATTCAATAATCAATAGTCTAAGAATGAATGACCGACCATTAACTTCAAAGAAATAGGGTTGCTAGAAGGGCAGAATCCAAACAACACCGCTCACTTGTTGGTACCCCGGTTGGAACCAACACGAGGACCCAAGAAAGAATGGTGATGGTGAAAGGTATCACCATACCAAGAGTTATTAAGAGGTGATGAAATTCCCACGACTTTCTTAACATAAAAGGTGGTAGTATTTCAAGGTAAAGAAGAACAATGTTGGGTAGCAAGGAACTCAAGGTACAACACAAAATACGAACAAGTTTGTGTTGGATGGAAGGCAATAAAGTGGCCAATGATAACACAACTCTTCTAGGGCAAGGATGGTATTTCTCTTCATGAATCCTTTTGATATCCAGGACGAGCTCATAAGGTTGATGATGACAACGACACATTTGTCAAGAGATTTCAAGAAGATGTAATCAATTAGTGACGACATCAAGTCAAAGGAATGATGAATTGAAAGGTTATTGGAACCATGGGTACAACACAAACTCGAAATCAAGCTTGTTGTTCAAGGCGAAATGATATGATGAGGAAGATCGACGTAAGCTTAGCTCATCATCAAAATGGTGCTCCGGGAAGAAGGACCAGGTAGCACAGTTAAAATTTAGCACGATAAGGAATAGAAAATCAGGCTAGGAATGACTTGAAGGATTATTAAACTCATAAGCAACGAAAATTACTTAGAGTTAATGAATTGGGTTACAGACTCGATTCACTATCGGTGTCCCTGAGTGTCTAACAACTCAGAACCCGGGGAAAAATTGGAATTGATGAGAAATAATACTTGAAGAAGAACTCATAAGAAATAATATGGTTCTGTGATATTATCGAGATACCAGGGGGGTAATACTCGACGACAGATCAAAGTAGAGGTTGGAGTGGGGTATTGATCCGCAGAAGACAAATGCTTAAAGTTGCCCGAGAAATGCGATCAAAGAAGAACAATATGGTCGGAACCATAGCTGCAAGGGATCCAATTTAATGACACCGAAAGAATTGCCCAAAGGATTAAATATTTTGCAAGAAGCTTCCATGATAAGTTCCACATCAAGTCCATGGGCATGAACACAAAGTTCAAGGTCGACTCCCACTTCTTTAATGCACAACCTTTCATTCACTTCTCGTCTTCAACGAAGTTGTGGTGTTGAAATTTTATCTGACATAACACCAGTAGAGTATGACCCGTAGTAGTTTCCGGGTTCACATAGATTAGAGAGGGCATATGTCCAACCCATCGGGGCCTCTTAGGAACATATAACACAAACTTCTAGTAAACATCACCAGCTCGAAAGCAGAGGATGGTTGGCCAAATCAAGGAATAGGATTTACCAAAGGCATTATGTATCAGGGAAAGAACTTCCAAAGTGATTGAATATGAAGGACGTTGTCGGATAAAATCCAACAAGGTTCTGATGGTCCATAAAGAATCGGATGTGAGTATCGGCTCACAACCAGAGGAAGAATCAATGCAAAGACATTGGATTATAGAAACAACTGAATAACTTAGAGCTCAATTGCAAAGGAATTATGATTTACAAAGCGAAGGATCAGAAGTAGATGCTCTGATCAAGGATGGATAAGTTCAATAGACTTAGGGGCATAATCGACGACAATTTGATCGGCAAGAACCAGCTCACGTTTAAAATGACATCTGAGCCAGAAGGATGAATTCTAGGATCTGATTGAGGATTGCGAGCATTCGCAAGAAATTGAATCAACGGACTCAAAATGATAATGACAAGAGATGCCAATAAGATTATAGACTTATGGGATTAACCATAATGCAAGCAAGTAAGAATTTCAAGAGCAATAGGCTACTCAGGATTTTCAGAAGTTCAAATAGTATTTTGAAGACTTTTGTGAAATACATGAATCAACTGGGTATG
This sequence comes from Triticum aestivum, assembly GCF_018294505.1. NCBI lineage: Eukaryota > Viridiplantae > Streptophyta > Magnoliopsida > Poales > Poaceae > Triticum > Triticum aestivum. Next base: position 624,144,007 of record NC_057803.1, read on the forward strand.
AGCAAATATCCGGTGAGTGCTAGAAATTATCCATAGTGGTATTCATGTGGCAAAGAACAGCAAGGTAGCAAGCTCAAGGGATTCTCGGAACAACAGAGAGAATTTGGGGGTATCTTGTAATAACAAGATCAACTGAGGATGAAGGTATGAACGACAATTGTAGGTAGTTATCCATAAGGGTATATCGGTGGTAGGGGATTGTAAAGTCGGTGGGAACAAGGGTCTCGGGAAAACCTCGGAGAGTATCTTCAGAATCTTCTGGTGCAGCAAGCGATCATCTGGAGTGAGGGCTCTCCGGGAGAAATTCTTTCGAGAACCTAAAGTTAGTCTTTTTAGCAAAATCATTTAACCCGAATAGGGGAGAGATTAGAGTCCCAGAGTAAAGATCGAGGAGTAAAAGATCCTAGTACCACCCAATGGCGACGTGGGCCCGTAAGGCACACAGCCATGTTAGTAAAAAATTTGTAATGTCTAGACTCGACTTCAGCCAAGGAGTGTGGAAGGGGGATTCCTACAGGCAGTCGGCTCTGATACCAACTTGTGACGCCCCCAATTTGATCGTACACTAATCATACACGCAAACGTGTACGATCAAGATTAGGGACTCACGGGAAGATATCACAGCACAACTCTAAAATAAAATAAGTCATACAAGCACCATAATACAAGCCAGGGGCCTCGAAGGCTCGAATACAAGTGCTCGATCATAGACGAGTCAGCGGAAGCAACAATATCTGAGTACAGACATAAGTTAAACAAGTCTGCCTTAAGAAGGCTAGCACAAACTGGGATACAGATCGAAAGAGGCGCAGGCCTCCTGCCTGGGATCCTCCTAAACTACTCTTGGTCGTCGTCAGCGGGCTGCACGTAGTAGTAGGCACCTCCGGTGTAGTAGCAGTCATCGTCGAAGGTGGTGTCTGGCTCCTGGGCTCCAGCATCTGGTTGCGACAACCAGGTAGAATGGAAAGGGGGAAAAGAGGGAGAAAAGCAACCGTGAGTACTCATCCAAAGTACTCGCAAGCAAGGAGCTACACTACATATGTATGCACTGGTATCAAAAGGAATAAGGGTATCATATGTGGACTATACTGCAGAAAGCCGGAATAAGAGGGGGATAGCTAGTCCTATCGAAGAGTACGCTTCTGGCCACCTCCATCTTGCAGCATGTAGAAGAGAGCAGAAGGTAAATCCACCAAGTAGCATCGCATCGCATCGCATAGTATAATCCTAACCGATGATCCTCCCCTCGTCGCCTTGTTAGAGAGCGATCACCGGTTGTATCTGGCACTTGGAAGGGTGTGTTTTATTAAGTATCCGGTTCTAGTTGTCATAAGGTCAAGGTACAACTCCAAGTCGTCCTGTTACAGAAGATCACAGCTATTCGAATAGATTAACTTCCCTGCAGGGGTGCATCACATAACCCAACACGCTTGATCCCATTTGGCCGGACACACTTTCCTGGGTCATGTCCGGCCTCGGAGGATCAACACGTCGCAGCCCTACCTAGGCACAACAGAGAGGTCAGCACGCCGGTCTAAATCCTATGGCGCAGGGGTCTGGGCCCATCGCCCTTTGCACACCTGCACGTTGTGAACGCGGCCGGAAGCAGAACTAGCCCCCTTAATACAAGAGCAGGCTTACGGTCCAATCCGGCGCGCGCCGCTCAGTCGCTGACATCACGAAGGCTTCGGCTGATACCACGACGTCGAGTGCCCATAACTGTCCCCGCGTAGATGGTTAGTGCGTATAGGCCAGTAGCCAGACTCAGATCAAATACTCAGATCTCGTTAAGCGTGTTATTTTGAAGTAACCGCGAACGCCGACCAGGGCTAGGCCCACCTCTCTTCTGGGTGGTCTCAACCTGCCCTGTCGCTCCGCCACAGAGTAACAGTCGGGGGCCGTCGGGAACCCAGGCCCACCTCTACCGGGATGGAGCCACCTGCCCCTTCAGCCCCCATCTCCAAACAGTATCACCGGTAATGTAATAGTGTAAAGTATATAGTAAATGCCCGTGATCACCTCCCGAGTGATCACGGCCCGATAGTATAGCATGGCAGATGGACAAGAATGTAGGGCCACTGATGATAAACTAGCATCCTATACTAAGCATTTAGGGTTGCAGGTAAGGTATCAACAGCTGGAGAAACAATGACAGGCTATGCATCATAATAGGTTTAACGGAAAGCAGTAACATGCTACACTACTCTAATGCAAGCAGTAGAGAGAAGAGTAGGCGATATCTGCTGATCAAGGGGGGCTTGCCTGGTTGCTCTGGCAAGAAAGAGGGGTCATCAACACCGTAGTCGAACTGGGGTTCGCCGGCAGTCGCAAGGCCTACCGGAAAGAAGTAACGGAGGGGGAACACAATAAATAACAAAGCAGTCAAAGCATCACAAAGTGTAACATGGCATTACGCGATGCTAGAGGTGACCTGACATAGTAGTAGGTGCTACTGGTGAAGGGGGAAAACATCCGGGAAAGTATTCCCGGTGTTTGACGTTTTCGGACAGATGAATTGGAGGGTTATTGTTGCATGTTCACTATGTTAGGAATGTGTGGCGGACGAACGGACTGCGTATTCGGATTTGTCTCATCATTCTGAGCAACTTTCATGTACAAAGTATTTTCATCCGAGTTATGGTTAATTTTCTATGATTTTCCAAAGTTTTAAGTATTTTCTGAAATTTCTGAATTTATTATATTTAATTTAATCCGAATTGACCAATTCAATTTGACTAGTCAAAAGGGCATGTGTGGCCCACATGTCATAGACTATTTTCCTAAACAACTAAATAAACCTAACTTATCTAAATGAGGATCCACATGTCATCTACTACTAAAATAACTTAGCACTAATTAAATACTAGTACTAGCTAAACATCAAAAGTAATCCTAAAACTAATCTATCTAATTAAATTAGACCTAACTAATTTGGGGCAGCCCCACACACGGCCACACACACACGCTGTACACACATCATACACACCTACAGAACACACACAATGCTAGGGAGTAAATCTATTCCTTTTAACACAAGATAGCATTTTGTGATTTTTGTAGGATTTAATTCATGCCTTATTTGAATTTGGTCAAATGGGGTAACTTGGAGCTTGTCAAGTGTACTACACGCCCACATAAATATTTCTCATAATAAAATTTGTTTTGCTGTTGTTTTGCAGCCAAACAGAAGGCTGAACAGCGTTATTGCAGCAAAGCTAGCCAGCGCTACAATGAAGTTCAGTTCACTGTAGCAGCGACAGCAACAAAACGACAGTAGCAGCAGCGCTGCGCGGCGACGAGGGGCTTCGAGCGCGGGGCGAGGCGTAAACCCAGGGCGCGCACTAGGTGGCCAGGGCGCTGTCCAGTGGGGGTGGCAAGGCCACGGCGGGGCGTGCGTGCGCGGCAGCAGCGGTCTTGTGGACGGAGAGCGCGCGGCCCCATGGTGACGGCGGCGGCGGTTGCGTGTTGTGGGGAGAAGAGGGACGAGAGCAGGGGAAAAGAGGGCGCCAGGGTTTGCAAGGGAGTCGGGGGCGACCTATAGGGCGCCGATGGCCTCTGGATGGCTGCCCCGTGGCAGATCCATGCCGTGGACGTGCCGTCGGCGTCCACCGCACCATGATGAACAGGGGGGAAGGAGAAGGCCCCCTCGGTGGGCTGGGTTGCTCCTGTAGCGAGCAGGCTAAGTGCACAGTGTTTGACTTGCATTACTTCTTTTCTTTTGCCTTTTTCTTTTATTTTAGCTTATGTTTTCTCTTAGTTTTTAATCAATTTTTGATTTATAAATTATACGGTAAATTCCTATATTGGTGTTATAACATAACCCGCGGCCACAAAAGTTTTACCCTAGAATAAATATTTTAGTATTTTATAAAATACAAAAGGCAATTATTTAATTGTTTTAACTACTGTTTTAATTGTCTAAGTGCATTTAATTGATTTATAAAAATGTGGTTTCTCCATCATAATTACTTCATATTTATTTGTCACATTTTGTTTTAATGTTTGAAAGCTTTTGTTGTTTGCCTTTAATTCAAAGTTGAATTCGGATCGGTTCTAAACTAACGCGCGATTAGCAACAGTAACCGAGGTGACGTGGCATCATTAGCGTGGAGTTACTGTAGCTTAATTATCCGGGCGTCACAGAGGTGCCCCGAGGAACCAGGATGATTCGGCTAAGGGTGATGATGATAAGGCCAAGGAGCAGGCGGGTCCGTCGGATTCTAGTGACATTGCTCTTGTTCGGTCTTCTGGTGCGGCTCCGACATCCACCTTGCAGCTTGGGTCCTTGGGACCGTTCTCTGCTCCGCCTCGGCTTCAGGGTGTCTGTCCGGGTTCCGTGGATCATGTGGTTCCCATTTGTGCATCGGCGGTACTTGAGTTGGGAGATACCGAGGGGCAGGTGGCCCTTCCCACATCTCCTACCTCTCCTATGACCATCGTGGATGGAGCTGCGTTTGTGGCTATGGCTAGAGGTGACGGGCAGGAGGCCTGGTCCTCTGAGGTGCTGACGCCGACAGCGCCCACGGCGGGCTCGGCGTTCCTCTCCACGTCCCCGCACGCGTGCGGAGGAGTGGTCGTGCAGGAGGCCGCCGTCACACCATGCCCCGTTGCGGTGGGTGGGTCGGGTGGCGCGGCCGTCTCACCGGCTTCCTCTCCGGAGCACCGCGCGATGGTTTCCCCGGTCCCTGCTGTCGGCGGGTCGCCCGTGGACAGGCCGCGGGAGTCGTCACCGTTTTCTTCTGCTGCCCCGGTGGCTTCGGCCCCGGGCGCCGCTATTGGAGGACGGGCAGGAGGCCTTTCCCCTAGCAGAGCTTCATGCGAGGAGGTCATCGCCTTTGGCGGTATCTCGGATCCTATCTCCCAGGGGAGGCGGATCAGCGGGAGGCTGCAGGACCAGCCTGACGTTGATGACATGCAGCTGAGGTGTGCCATGAGGGCTGCCAAGTTGCATGACGTCGAGATCTCCACTGGTATGTCTGTTAATAAGTCGAATTCCATTTTGCATTTTACCGATGATGAAATTATTCATAATGCAAATCAAATAGGAGTTTCACTTGGTAATAATGATATTGAGATATCTAGGTCGGTTAACGACATTCTTGATTTGGAAGCTGAACGAGCGGTAGATATGATTCGTCACATTGCTGCCGTTAAACCTATGAACGACTAGAAGATTGATGCGCTTGGGGTTAGGATTCTTGATGGCTTGTGTGCCGATCTTGACCCTGCGTTACCTGAGACGGAGGAGGACGAGGGGTGTACCAATCCTGAGACATCTCTTCATGTAGATGAGTCCTTGGTGATTGAAGCAGAGAATGAGTGTTGTGACCAGGATGATGGTCACATTAAGCCAAAACGGACTTGGAAACGGAAGGTTTATCCAGTCTTGGCAGCGCGTAGGATTGCTAGGATCCGTACCGCCAAAAATTTCATGATGAACTATGAGAGGCATTTTCTGGAATAGCAGAGGTCTTAGAGACTTGGCTAAAAGAAGGTTTCTAGCGGATGCTTCTCTTGAACATCATTTGGATTTTATTGCTTTGTCTGAGACTAGAAGAAGCAACTTCACTTCACAATTTCTTACCACTTTGTCC
>NC_057803.1:624494493-624494840 GCF_018294505.1 Triticum aestivum
CAAATTTAAGTTTTCAAATTTTCCTAACTGGTAGATGTAGTAATGTAGTAATATAACTACCTCTCGAAGGATTTTATTTTTTGAAGTTTTTATCATTTTCTTTTGATTTTTTCAGAACTGAAATGGCGACACACGGGGGGGGGGGGGGGGGGTAGAGTTTGAAAATTGCCCTATAGTGCCGGTTTATGTCACAAACCGGTACTATAGGTCAGACCCCTTTAGCCGGATTAAGCATCATCTTATAGACCCGGAGGTTACCAAAGGTCTCCCTCAGGTCATCTATCAAGGTTTCCTCCTTCCTAGATTTCACCACAATATCATCCACATAAGCTTGAACATTGCGCCCA
>NC_057803.1:624795172-624991009 GCF_018294505.1 Triticum aestivum
TCGGTTTTTTTTAATGGTTTGGATTTTCTTACCACATGTGTCATGTAGCAGATGTTCTCGGTTGAGACGTATGTTAGTACGGTGGGAACGAACCGTTCAGTAGCTGTTTAGGTGTAGTATGTAAATTGGTGGGAGGGTAAACCTGTCTTTTGTATATTTGGAGCCAGCTCCTGCCGCGAAAAGCCCGAAATGGCAGATGCGCCTTTTGGGTCAAAAATTTGGAGCGCTCCGGCCCAGGGCCCTTTGGAGCTGGCTTAGAAAATGGCTTCTGGCCCTAAAAAGCGGGAGCCCAAACAAAGACACCCTACGTATATCTTAAAATGGTCATACTAATGTAAAATGGTTATATTTTCATATGAAAAGTGTAGAAATACGAACCTATAACAAGATAAAGTTAGCCACTGTAGCTTATTTCTATTCAAACAGAGAACATAGAGAAGCAATCTATTCGTTACCCCTTCCGTTCCATAATTTTTGCCGTGGTTTTAGTTCAACAGATATCTCTCATGCCTAAATTTCAAAGGATATATTTAGGTTGTACCACAATAACCTAAACGCAAGTGTTAAATGGGTAAATGATGATAACGACACAAAGAAAAAGTTCTTATGCATCCAGTGCAAAATATAGAAACATCTACATCAGAAGACCACATATGATCCACCTCCATTTTACATACACCAAAATAGCAACATTCACATGAGTCTACCTGTAACAATAGTTGTTGCAAATGTTGGGAGTAGATGGCCAGTGAAATAAGTAAAAAAGAATAGTACTCCCTCCGTAAAGAAATATAAGATCGTTTAGATCATTACTTCAACGATCTAAGCAATTTTATATTTCTTTACAGAGGGAGTAGAAACTAATGTAGTTACTAATAGTTGCAATCCACCACACTCCTGGGCAACTTGATGCTTTGAACATCCTCCTCCCCACCCTAATTTTTTGAAAGTTAGCCATGACATAACATCAGAGAGTGAATGTGTAACAAAAATAAGGAAATCATGCCACCACATTTTGTCTTAGTGGGCACCTGATACGTCTCCAACGTATCTATAATTTTTGATTGCTCCATGCTATATTATCTACTGTTTTGGACTATATTGGGCTTTATTTTCCACTTTTATATTATTTTTGGGACTAACCTATTAACCGGAGGCCCAGCCCAGAATTGATGTTTTTTTTGCCTATTTCAGTGTTTCGGAGAAACAGAATATCAAACGGAGTCCAAACGGAATAAAACCTTCGGGAACGTGATTTTCTCACCGAACGTGATCCAGGAGACTTGGACCCTACTCCAAGGAGTCAAAGAGGAGGTCACGAGGGTGGGGGGCACGCCCCCTGCCTCATGGGCCCCTCGGTGCTCCACCGACGTACTCCTTCCTCCTATATATACCTACGTACCCCCAAACGATCAGAACAGGAGCCAAAAACCTAATTCCACCGCCGCAACTTTCTATATCCATGAGATCCCATCTTGGGGCCTGTTTCGGAGCTCCGCCGGAAGAGGGCCGTCATCACGGAGGGCTTCTACATCATCCTAGCCCCTCCGATGAAGTGTGAGTAGTTTACCTCAGATCTTCGGGTCCATAGTTAGTAGCTAGATGGCTTCTTCTCTCTTTTTGGATCTCAATACAAAGTTCTCCCCCTCTCTTGTGGAGATCTATTCGATGTAATCTTCTTTTTGCGGTGTGTTTGTTGAGACCGATGAATTGTGGGTTTATGATCAAGTCTATCTATGAATAATATTTGAATCTTCTCTGAATTCTTTTATGTATGATTGGTTATCTTTGCAAGTCTCTTTGAATTATCCGTTTGGTTTGGCCAACCAGATTGGTAGTTCTTGCCATCGGAGAAGTGCTTAGCTTTGGGTCGATCTTGCGGTGTCCTTTCCCAGTGATAGAAGGGGCTGCAAGGCACGTATTGCATCGTTGCCATCGAGGATAACAAGTTGGGGTTTATTTCATATTGCATGAATTTATCTCTCTACATCATGTCATCTTGTTTAAGGCGTTACTCTATTTTTAACTTAATACTCTAGATGCATGCTGGATAGCGGTCGATGAGTGGAGTAATAGTAGTAGATGCAGAATCGTTTCGGTCTACTTGTCACGGACGTGATGCCTATGTATCATGCCTAGATATTCTCATAACTATGTCCAATTCTGTCAATTGCTCAACATTAATTTGTTCACCCACCGTAGAATACTTATGCTCTTGAGAGAAGCCACTAGTAAAACCTATGGCCCCGGGGTCTATTCTCATCATATCAATCTCCATCACTTTAATCTTGCTTTGCTTTTTTACTTTGCCTTTACTTTTTACTTTGCATCTTTATACCAAAAATACCAAAAATATTATATCTATCAGATCTCACTCTTGTAAGTGACCGTGAAGGGATTGACAACCCCTAATCGCGTTGGTTGCGAGTAGCTATCGTTTTGTGCAGGTACGAGAGACTTGAGCGTGGCCTCCTACTGGATTGATACCTTGGTTCTCAAAAACTAAGGGAAATACTTATGCTACTCTGCTACATCATCCCTTCCTCTTCGGGGAAAACCAACGCAAGCTCAAGACGTAGCAAGAAGGATTTCTGGCGCCGTTGCCGGGGAGTCTATGCAAAAAGTCAACATACCAAGTACCCATCACAATCCCTATCTCTCGCATTACATTATTTGCCATTTGCCTCTCGTTTTCCTCTCCCCCACTTCACCCTTGCCGTTTTATTCGCCCTCTCTCTCTCTCTCTCTATCCTCCGTCTCCTTTCCGCTTGCCTCTTGTTTGCTCGTGTTCTAGTTTGCTTGCTTGTCGTTATGTCTGAAATTGAGGAAGTTATCGCCAATATGGGCGATAACAATATCATGGAAAATTCTGATGCTCCTGCTAAAGAACCCCCTACCTACCATACAAAAAGATTCCGAATCAATAGTGGTAATATTATTGGAAAAGGAGTTATTCAAGATTTCTTTACTTGTGCCGGTGCTTTGCCCTCTATGGGCGGTTCTATTCTCCATAGAACTAGTAGTCTTGCGGACGCTATTGCCATGCTTATCGTTGAACTTGAAAGGCAATTTATGCATATGCATCCATCTATACAAAGAGTTTTCCTAGAATTTTCTAATATCGAGCATTCCTCTGTTAAGCGTGCCGCTACTATCTTTTTGGCTCATGAATTCAGATTTATAATAAAAGAAATCAAAGAAATCTTTGCGCGCTATAGGGTGGACGCTGGTCGTCCTCCCATAGAATCTATCCTCTTCGATCAAGAAGAAATTATGCGCTTTCAATCTCTTGACTATGTTGCTTTTAATGAAAACCTCAGAAAAAAGTGCTAGGATACTCTCTTGAGTCTAGACTCACAAAGTTCTGTCAAAAGAATGCTTATAATGATGAATTGGTTGTACAATATGAAGGGCCGAAAGAGGAACCTATACCTCCTAAAATTGATCTTGGGGACTTCTGTCCTATTAAATTTAGCCCTTTTGATTACTTTTGCTTGTCTCAAATAAAACTTGCTGCTGAATGTAGAGAATATGAAATGGGCGTCACCGATCTATCTTATTACTACGGCACAACCTAGATCTATCCTCGCTTTTATGCCTAGCTAGGGGCGTTACACGATAGCGCTTGTTGGGAGGCAACCCAATTTTATTTTTATTCCTTGCTTTTTGCTCCTGCTTAGTAATAAATAAATTATTTAGCCTCTGTTTTGGTTGTGTTTTTTGTGTTTAATTAGTGTTTGTGCCAAGTATAACCGTTGGGAAGACTTGGGGAAAGTCTTGTTGAACTTGCTGTAAAAAACAGAAACTTTAGCGCTCACGGGAACTGCTGTCATTTTTATTTGAAGAGTTCTATTTAGTTAATTCTTTTTGCAGATGATTAATAGATAAATTCCTCACGTCCATAAATTTATTTTAGAATTTTGGGGGTTCCAGATCTTGCGCTAGCTACTGATCACTACAGACTGTTCTGTTTTTGACAGATTCTGTTTTTCGTGTGTTGTTTGCTTATTTTGATGAATCTATGGCTCGTAAAATAGTTTATAATCCATAGAAAAGTTGGATACAGTATGTTTAACACCAATATAAATAAATAATAAGTTCATTACAGTACCTTGAAGTGGTCTTTTGTTTTCTTTCGCTAACGTAGCTCACGAGTTTTCTATTTTGAGTTTTGTGTTGTGAAGTTTTCAAGTTTTGGGTGAATTCTTTTGATGGATTATGGAATAAGGAGTGGCAAGAGCCTAAGCTTGGGGATGCCCATGGCACCCCCAACATAATCCAAGGACACCAAAAAGTCAAATCTTGGGGATGCCCCGGAAGGCATCCCCTCTTTCGTCCACTTCCATCGGTAATTTACTTGGATCTATATTTTTATTCACCAACATGATATGTGTTTTGCTTGGAGCGTCTTGTATTATTTGTGTCTTTGTGTCTTAAGTATGCCACAATCATCCTTGCTGTATACACCTTTTGAGATAGCCATACATGAATTAAAATTTGATAGAATACTCTATGTGCTTCACTTATATCTTTTGAGATAAGTAGTTTTGTTCCATGCGCTTCACTTATACCTTTTGAGCTATGTAGTTTTGCTCTATGTGCTTCACTTATATCTTTTGAGCGTTATAATTTTGCTGTATGTGCTTCACTTAGATGTTTTAGAGCACGGTGGTGGATTTGTTTTAAATAAACTATTGATCTCTCATGCTTCACTTAAATTATTTTGAGAGTCTCTTAATAGCATGGTAACTTGCTTAAAAATAATATGCTTGGTATTCAAGATTTGTGAAACTTTCTTTTGAGTGTGTTGAATACTAAGAAAAGATTGAAGCATGATAATTTTTTTGAGTTATGGAGGTGATATTATTAAAGTCATGCTAGTTGAGTAGTTGTGAATTTAAAGAATACTTGTGTTAAAGTTTGTGATTCCCGTAGCATGCACGTATGGTGAACCGTTATGTGATGAAGTCGGAGCATGACTTATTTATTGATTGTCTTCCTTATGAGTGGCGGTCGGGGACGAGCGATGGTCTTTTCCTACCAATCTATCCCCCTAGGAGCATGCGCGTAATACTTTGCTTTGATAACTTCTAGATTTTTGCAATAAGTATATGAGTTCTTTATGACTAATGTTGAGTCCATGGATCATACGCACCCTCATCCTTCCACCTTTGCTAGCCTCTCTAATACCGCGCACCTTTCGCCGGTATCATACACCTACCATATACCTTCCTCAAAACAGCCACCATGCCTACCTATTATGGCATTTCCATAGCCATTCCGAGATATATTGCCATGCAACTTTCCACCATCTAGTTCATTATGACACATTCATCATTGTCATATTGCTTAGCATGATCATGTAGTTGACATAGTATTTGTGGCAAAGCCACCGTTCATAATTTCTTCATACTTGTCACTCTTGATTCATTGCATATCCCGGTACACCGCCAGAGGCATCCATATAGAGTCATACCTTGTTTTAGAATTGAGTTGTAAATAAATAAAAGTGTGATGATCATCATTTAATAGAGCATTGTCCCAAAAAAAGAGAAAGGCGAAAAAAAGAAGCCCCCAAAAAAGGGGAGAAAATAAATAAAAAGGGGCAATGCTACTATCCTTTTACCACACTTGTGCTTCAAAGTAGCACCATGATCTTCATAGTAGAGAGTCTCTCATGTTATCACTTTCATATACTAGTGGGAATTTTACATTATAGAACTTGGCTTGTATATTCCAATGATGGGCCTCCTCAAGTGCCCTAGGTCTTCGTGAGCAAGCAAGTTGGATGCACACCCACTAGTTTCTTTTATTGAGCTTTCATACATTTATAGCTCTAGTGCATCTGTTGCATGGCAATCCCTACTCACTCACACTGATATCTATCGATGGGCATCTCCATAGCCCGTTGATACGCCTAGTTGATGTAAGACTATCTTCTCCTTTTTGTCTTCTCCACAACCACCATTCTATTCCACCTATAGTGCTATATCCATGGCTCACGCTCATGTATTGCGTGAAGATTGAAAAAGTTTTGAAAAAGTTAGAGTATGAAACAATTGCTTGGCTTGTCATCGGGGTTGTGCATGATTTAAATATTTTGTGTGGTGAAGATAGAGCATAGCCAGACTATATGATTTTGTAAGGATAACTTTCTTTGGCCATGATATTTTGAGAAGACATAATTGCTTTGTTACTATGCTTGAACTATTATTATTTTTATGTCAATATAAACTTTTGTCTTGAATCTTTCGAATCTGAATATTCATATCACAATTAAGAAGATTTGTATTGAAATTATGCCAAGTAGCACTCCACATCAAAAATTCTCTTTTTATCATTTACCTACTCGGGGACGAGCAGGAATTAAGCTTGGGGATGCCTAATACGTCTCCAACGTATCTATAATTTTTGATTGCTCCATGCTATATTATCTACTATTTTGGACTATATTGGGCTTTCTTTTCCACTTTTATATTATTTTTGGGACTAACCTATTAACCGGAGGCCCAACCCAGAATTGCTGTTTTTTGCCTATTTCAGCGTTTCGGAGAAACAGAATATCAAACGGAGTCCAAACGGAATAAAACCTTCGGGAACGTGATTTTCTCACCGTACGTGATCCAGGAGACTTGGACCCTGCTCCAAGGAGTCAAAGAGGAGGTCACGAGGGTGGGGGGCGCCCCCTCCCAGGGCGCGCCCCTGCCTCGTGGGCCCCTTGGTGCTCCACCGACGTACTCCTTCCTCCTATATATACCTATGTACCCCCGAACGATCAGAACATGAGCCAAAAACCTAATTCCACCGCCGCAACTTTCTGTATCCACGAGATCTCATCTTGGGGCCTGTTCTGGAGCTCCGCAGGAAGAGGGCCGTCATCACGGAGGGCTTCTACATCATCCTAGCCCCTCCGATGAAGTGTGAGTAGCTAGTTTACCTCAGACCTTCGGGTCCGTAGTTAGTAGCTAGATGGCTTATTCTCTCTTTTTGGATCTCAATACAAAGTTCTCCACCTCTCTTGTGGAGATCTATTTGATGTAATCTTCTTTTTGCGGTGTGTTTGTTGAGACCGATGAATTGTGGGTTTATGATCAAGTCTATCTATGAATAATATTTGAATCTTCTCTGAATTCTTTTATGTATGATTGGTTATCTTCGCAAGTCTCTTCGAATTATCCGTTTGGTTTGGCCAACTAGATTGGTAGTTCTTGCTGAAGGAAATATGCCCTAGAGGCAATAATAAAGTTATTATTTATTTCCTTATATCATGATAAATGTTATTGTTCATGCTAGAATTGTATTAACCGGAAACATAATACATGTGTGAATAAATAGACAAACAGAGTGTCACTAGTATGCCTCTACTTGACTAGCTCGTTGATCAAAGATGGTTATGTTTCCTAACAATAGACATGAGTTGTCATTTGATTAACGGGATCACATCATTAGGAGAATGATGTGATTGACTTGACCCATTCCGTTAGCATAGCACTTGATCGTTTAGTTTGTTGCTATTGCTTTCTTCATGACTTATACATGTTCCTATGACTATGAGATTATGCAACTCCCGTTTATCGGAGGAACACTTTGTGTGCTACCAAACGTCACAACGTAACTGGGTGATTATAAAGGTGCTCTACAGGTGTCTCCAAAGGTACTTGTTGGGTTGGCGTATTTTGAGATTAGGATTTGTCACTCCGATTGTCGGAGAGGTATCTCTGGGCCCACTCGGTAATGCACATCACTATAAGCCTTGCAAGCATTGCAACTAATGAGTTAGTTGCGGGATGATGTATTATGGAACGAGTAACGAGACTTGCCGGTAACGAGATTGAACTAGGTATTGAGATACCGACGATCGAATCTCGGGCAAGTAACATACCGATGACAAAGGGAACAACGTATGTAGTTATGCGGTCTGACCGATAAAGACCTTCGTAGAATATGTAGGAGCCAATATGGGCATCTAAGTCCCGCTATTGGTTATTGACAAGAGAGGTGTCTCGGTCATGTCTACATAGTTCTCGAACCCGTTGGGTCCGCGCGCTTAACGTGCGTTGACGATATAGTACTATATGAGTTATGTATGTTGATGATCGAATGTTGTTCGGAGTCCGAGATGAGATCACGGACATGACGAGGAACTCCGGAATGGTCCGTAGATAAAATTTGATATATGGAATAGTAGTGTTTGATCTCCGGAAGGGTTCCAGAATTCACCGGAAGGGGTTCCGGATGTTTCCCAAAATGTTTGGGCACGAGAACACTTTATATGGGCCAAAGGGGAAAGCCCACGAGGCTTTTGGAAAGTGCAAAAGGAAGTTTTGCGGAGACCAGAGGCTAGACGCCAGGAACCCTGGCGTCTAGGGGGTAGAGGCCGGGAACCCTGGCGTCTAGCCCTGGAGTCCGAGAAGGACTCTTGCCTTTCGGGTGAAACCGACTTTGAGGAGGCTTTTACTCCAAGTTTCGATCCCAGGGCTCAACATATAAATAGAGGGGTAGGCTAGCACCAAAGACACATCAAGAAACCCCAAGCCGTGTGCCGGCAACCCCGTCCCCTCTAGTTTATCCTCCATCATAGTTTTCGTAGTGCTTAGGCGAAGCCCTGCGGAGATTGTTCTTCACCAAACACCGTCACCACGCCGTCGTGCTACCAGAACTCATCTACTACTTCGCCCCTCTTGCTGGATCGAGAAGGCGAGGACGTCACCGAGCCGAATGTGTGCAGAACTCGGAGGTTCCGTGCTTTCGGTACTTGGATCGGTCGGACGTGAAGACGTACGACTACATCAACCGTGTTGATATAACGCTTCTGCGAACGGTCTACGAGGGTACGTAGACAACACTCTCCCCTCTCGTTGCTATGCATCACCATGATCTTGCGTGTGCATAGGAAATTTTTTGAAATTACTATGTTCCCCAACAGTGGCATCCGAGCCTAGGTTTTATGCGTTGATGTTGTGCACGAGTAGAACACAAGTGAGTTGTGGGCGATATAAGTCATACTGCTTACCAGCATGTCCTACTTTGGTTCGGCGGTATTGTTGGATGAAGCGGCCCGGACCGACATTACGCGTACGCTTATGCGAGACTGGTTCTAGCGACGTGCTTTGCACACAGGTGGCTGGCGGGTGTCAGTTTCTCCAACTTTAGTTGAACCAAGTGTGGCTACGCCCGGTCCTTGCGAAGGTTAAAACAACACCAACTTGACAAACTATCGTTGTGGTTTTGATGCGTAGGTATGAACGGTTCTTGCTCAGCCCGTAGCAGCCACGTAAAACTTGCAACAACAAAGTAGAGGACGTCTAACTTGTTTTTGCAGGGCATGTTGTGATGTGATATGCTCAAGACGTGATGAGATATAAGTTGTTGTATGAGATGATCATGTTTTGTTGAAATTAGCGGCAACTGGCAGAAGCCTTATGGTTGTCTCTTTATTGCATAAGATGCAAGCACCAAATAATTGCTTTACTTTATCGCTATGCGATAGCAATAGTTGCAAGAGCTATTGTTGGCGAGACGACCATGTGACGACACATTGATATAGATCAAGATGATGGAGATCATGGTGTCATGCCGGTGATGATGGAGATCATGACGATGCTTCAGAGATGGAGATCACAAGCACAAGATGATGATGGCCATATCATATCACTTATATTGATTGCATGTGATGTTTATCTTTTATGCATCTTATCTTGCTTTGTTTGACGGTAGCATTATAAGATGATCTCTCACTAAATTTCAAGATAAAAGTGTTCTCCCTGAGTATGCACCGTTGCCAAAGTTCGTCGTGCCCAGACACCACGTGATGATCGGGTGTGATAAGCTCTACGTCCATCTACAACGGGTGCAAGCCAGTTTTGCACACGCAGAATACTCAGGTTAAACTTGACGAGCTTAGCATATGCAGATATGGCCTCGGAACACTGAGACCGAAAGGTCGAGCGTGAATCATATAGTAGATATGATCAACATAGTGATGTTCACCATTGAAAACTACTCCTTTTCACGTGATGACCGGTTATGGTTTAGTTGATATGGATCACGTGATCACTTAGAGGATTATAGGGATGTCTATCTAAGTGGGAGTTCTTAAGTAATATGATTAATTGAACTTTAATTTATCATGAACTTAGTCCTGGTAGTATTTGCATATCGATGTTGTAGATCAATAGCTCGCGATGTTGCTCCCCGTTTAATTTTTATATGTTCCTAGAGAAAACTAAGTTGAAAAATGTTAATAGCAATGATACGGATTGGATCCATGATCTAAGGATTTTCCTCATTGCTGGACAGAAGAATTATGTCCTTGATGCACCACTAGGTGACAAACCTATTGCAGGAGCAGATGCAGATGTTATGAACGTTTGGCTAGCTCAATATGATGACTACTTGATAGTTTAGTGCATCATGCTTAAACGGCTTAGAATCGGGACTTCAAAGACGTTTTGAACGTCATGGACCATATGATATGTTCCAGGAGTTGAAGTTAATATTTCAAGTAAATACCCGAGTTGAGAGATATGAAGTCTCCAACAAGTTCTATAGCTAAAAGATGGAGGAGAATAGCTCAAGCAGTGAGCATGTGCTCAAATTGTCTGGGTACTACAATCGCTTGAATAAAGTGGGAGTTAATCTTCCAAATAAAATAGTGATTGACAGAATTCTCTAGTCACCATCACCAAGTTAGTAGAACTTTCTGATGAACTATGATATGCAAAGGATAACGGAAACAATTCCCAAGCTCTTCGTGATGCTGAAATCGACAAAGGTAGAACTCAAGAAAAACATCAAGTGTTGATGGTTGACGAGACCACTACTTTCAAGAAAACGGCAAAGGGAAGAAGGGGAACTTCAAGAAGAACGGCAAGCGAGTTGCTTCTCAAGTGAAGAAGCCCAAGTATGGACCTAAGCCTGAGACTGAGTGCTTCTACTGCAAAGGGACTGGTCACTGGAAGCGGAACTACCCCAAATAATTAGCGGATAAGAAAGAAGGCAAAGTGAACATATGTATATTTGATATACATGTTATTGATGTGTACTTTACTAGTGTTTATAGAAACCCCTCAGTATTTGATACTAATTCAGATGCTAAGAATAGTAACTCGAAATGGGAATTGCAGAATGAACAGAGACTAGTTAAGGGTGAAGTGATGATGTGTATTGGAAATGGTTCCAAGATTGATATGATCATCATCGCACACTCCCTATACTTTCGGGATTAGTGTTAAACCTAAAATAAATGTTATTTAGTGTTTGCATTGAGCATAAATATGATTGGATCATGTTTATTGCAATACGGTTATTCATGTAAGTTAGAGAATAATTGTTGTTCTGTTTAAATGAATAAAACCTTTTATGGTCATACACCCAATGAAAATGGTTTGTTGGATCTCGATCGTAGTGATACAAATTTTCATAATATTGAAGGCAAAAGATGCAAAGTTAATAATGATAGTACAACTTATTTATGGCACTGCCGTTTAGGTCATATTGGTGTAAAGCGCATGAAGAAAATCCATGCTGATGGGCTTTTGGAATCACTTGATTATGAATCAGTTGATGCTTGCGAACCATGCCTCATGGGCAAGATGACTAAGACTCCGTTCTCCGGAACAATGGAGCGAGCAACAGATTTGTTGGAAATCATACATACTGATGTATGTGGTCCGATGAATATTGAGGCTCACGGCAGGTATCATTATTTTCTGATCTTCACAGATGATTTGAGCAGATATGAGTATATCTAGTTGATGAAACACAAGTGTGAAACATTTGAAAAGTTCAAAGAAATTCAGAGTGAAGTGGAGAATCATCGTAACAAAAAATAAAAGTTTCTACGATATGATCGCAGAAGTAAAATATTTGAGTTACGAGTTTGGCCTTCAGTTAAAACAATGTGAAATAGTTTCACTACTCACGCCACCTGGAACACCACAGTGTAATGGTGTGTCTGAATGTCATAACCGTACTTTATAAGATATGGTGCGATCTATGATGTCTCTTACCGATCTACCACTATCGTTTTGGGGTTATGCATTAGAGACAGCTGCATTCACATTAAATAGGGCACCATCTAAATCCGTTGAGACGACACCGTATGAACTATGGTTTGGCAAGAAACCTAAGCTGTCGTTTCTTAAAGTTTGAGGTTGCAATGCTTATGTGAAAAAGTTTCAACTTGATAAGCTCAAACCCAAATCGAAGAAGTGTGTCTTCATAGGATACCCAAAAGTAACTGTTGGGTACACCTTCTATCACAGATCCGAAGGCAAGATATTTGTTGCTGAGAATGGATCTTTTCTAGAGAAGGAGTTTCTCTCGAAAGAAGTGAGTGGGAGGAAAGTAGAACTTGATGAGGTAACTGTACCTGCTCCCTTATTGGAAAGTAGTTCATCACAGAAATATGTTCCTATGACTACTACACCAATTAGTGAGGAAGCTAATGATGATGATCATGTAACTTCAGATCAAGTTGCTACCGAACCTCGTAGGTAAACCAGAGTGAGATCCGCACCAGAGTGGTACGGTAATCCTGTTCTGGAGGTCATGTTACTTGACCGTGACGAGCATATGAACTATGAGGAAGCGATGATGAGCCCAGATTCCGTGAAATGGCTTGAGGCCATGAAATCTGAGATGAGATCAATGTATGAGAACAAAGTATGGACTTTGATTGACTTGCCCATTGATCGGCGAGCCAGTGAGATTAAATGGATCCTCAAGAGGAAGACGGACGCTGATAGTAGTGTTACTATCTACAAAGCTAGAATTGTCGCAAAAAAGTTTTCGACAAGTTCAAGGTGTTGACTACGATGAGAGTTTCTCACTCGTATCTATGCTTAAGTCTGTCCGAATCATGTTAGTAATTGCCGCATTTTATGAAATCTAGCAAATGGATAAACAAAACTGCATTCCTTAATGGATTTATTTAAGAAGAGGTGTATATGATGCAACCAGTAGGTTTTGTCAATCCTAAAGGTGCTAACAAAATATGCAAGCTCCAGCGATCCATCTATGGACTGGTGCGAGCATCTCGGAGTTGGAATATATGCTTTGATAAGTTGTCAAAGCATATAGTTTTATACAGACTTGCGGTGAAGCCTGTATTTACAAGGAAGTGAGTGGGAGCACTACAACATTTCTGATAAGTATATGTGAATGACATATTATTGATCGGAGATAGTGTAGAATTATTCTGCAAAGCATAAATGAATGTTTGAAAGGAGTTTTTCAAAGAAAGACCTCGATGAAGCTGCTTACATATTGAGCATCAAGATCTATAGAGATAGATCAAGACGCTTGATAAGTTTTTCAATGAGTACATACCTTGACAAGATTTTGAAGTAGTTCAAAATGGAACAGTCAAAGAAGGAGTTCTTGCCTGTGTTACAAGGTGTGAAGTTGAGTAAGAGTCAAAACCCGACCACGACAGAAGATAGAGAGAGAATGAAAGTCATTCCCTATGCCTCAGCCATAGGTTCTATAAAGTATGCCATGCTGTGTACCAGACCTATTGTATACCCTGCCCAGAGTTTGGCAAGGGAATACAATTGTGATCTAGGAGTAGATCACTGGACATTGGTCAAAATTATCCTTACTGGAATAAGGATATGTTTCTCTATTAAGGAGGTGACAAAAGGTTCATCGTAAAGGGTTACGTCGATGCAAGTTTTGACACTGATCCAGATGACTAAAAGTCTCAATCTGGATACATATTGAAAGTGGGAGCAATAAGCTAGAGAAGCTCCGTGTGGAGCCTTGTTGACATAGAAATTTGCAAAATACTTACGGATCTGAATGTGGCAGACCCGTTGACTAAACTTCTCTCACAAGCAAAACATGATCACACCTTAGTACTCTTTGGGTGTTAATCACATATTGATATGAACTAGATTATTTACTCTAGTAAACCCTTTGGGTGTTGGTCACATGACGATGTGAACTATGGGTGTTAATCACATGGTGATGTGAACTATTGATGTTAAATCACATGGCCTGTTGGCTCCGTACCTGAACTTTAATTTATCATGAACTTAGTCCTGGTAGTATTTGCATATCGATGTTGTAGATCAATAGCTCGTGATGTTGCTCCCCGTTTAATTTTTATATGTTCCTAGAGAAAACTAAGTTGAAAAATGTTAATAGCAATGATACGGATTGGATCCGTGATCTGAGGATCTTCCTCATTGCTGGACAGAAGAATTATGTCCTTGATGCACCGCTAGGTGACAAACCTATTGCAGGAGCAGATGCAGATGTTATGAACGTTTGGCTAGCTCAATATGATGACTACTTGATAGTTTAGTGCATCATGCTTAAACGGCTTAGAATCGGGACTTCAAAGACGTTTTGAACGTCATGGACCATATGATATGTTCCAGGAGTTGAAGTTAATATTTCAAGTAAATACCCGAGTTGAGAGATATGAAGTCTCCAACAAGTTCTATAGCTAAAAGATGGAGGAGAATAGCTCAAGCAGTGAGCATGTGCTCAAATTGTCTGGGTACTACAATCGCTTGAATAAAGTGGGAGTTAATCTTCCAAATAAAATAGTGATTGACAGAATTCTCTAGTCACCATCACCAAGTTAGTAGAACTTCCTGATGAACTATGATATGCAAAGGATAACGGAAACAATTCCCAAGCTCTTCGTGATGCTGAAATCGACAAAGGTAGAACTCAAGAAAAACATCAAGTGTTGATGGTTGACGAGACCACTACTTTCAAGAAAACGGCAAAGGGAAGAAGGGGAACTTCAAGAAGAACGGCAAGCGAGTTGCTTCTCAAGTGAAGAAGCCCAAGTATGGACCTAAGCCTGAGACTGAGTGCTTCTACTGCAAAGGGACTGGTCACTGGAAGCGGAACTACCCCAAATAATTGGCGGATAAGAAAGAAGGCAAAGTGAACATATGTATATTTGATATACATGTTATTGATGTGTACTTTACTAGTGTTTATAGAAACCCCTCAGTATTTGATACTAATTCAGATGCTAAGAATAATAACTCGAAATGGGAATTGCAGAATGAACAGAGACTAGTTAAGGGTGAAGTGACGATGTGTATTGGAAATGGTTCCAAGATTGATATGATCATCATCGCACACTCCCTATACTTTCGGGATTAGTGTTAAACCTAAAATAAATGTTATTTAGTGTTTGCATTGAGCATAAATATGATTGGATCATGTTTATTGCAATACGGTTATTCATGTAAGTTAGAAAATAATTGTTGTTCTGTTTACATTAATAAAACCTTCTATGGTCATACACCCAATGAAAATGGTTTGTTGGATCTCGATCGTAGTGATACAGATTTTCATAATATTGAAGGCAAAAGATGCAAAGTTAATAATGATAGTGCAACTTATTTATGGCACTGCCGTTTAGGTCATATTGGTGTAAAGCGCATGAAGAAAATCCATGCTGATGGGCTTTTGGAATCACTTGATTATGAATCAGTTGATGCTTACGAACCATGCCTCATGGGCAAGATGACTAAGACTCCGTTCTCCGGAACAATGGAGCGAGCAACAGATTTGTTGGAAATCATACATACTGATGTATGTGGTCCGATGAATATTGAGGCTCACGGCAGGTATCATTATTTTCTGATCTTCACAGATGATTTGAGCAGATATGAGTATATCTAGTTGATGAAACACAAGTGTGAAACATTTGAAAAGTTCAAAGAAATTCAGAGTGAAGTGGAGAATCATCGTAACAAAAAATAAAAGTTTCTACGATATGATCGCAGAAGTAAAATATTTGAGTTACGAGTTTGGCCTTCAGTTAAAACAATGTGAAATAGTTTCACTACTCACGCCACCTGGAACACCACAGTGTAATGGTGTGTCTGAATGTCATAACCGTACTTTATAAGATATGGTGCGATCTATGATGTCTCTTACCGATCTACCACTATCGTTTTGGGGTTATGCATTAGAGACAGCTGCATTCACGTTAAATAGGGCACCATCTAAATCCGTTGAGACGACATCGTATGAACTATGGTTTGGCAAGAAACCTAAGCTGTCGTTTCTTAAAGTTTGAGGTTGCAATGCTTATGTGAAAAAGTTTCAACTTGATAAGCTCAAACCCAAATCGAAGAAGTGCGTCTTCATAGGATACCCAAAAGTAACTGTTGGGTACACCTTCTATCACAGATCCGAAGGCAAGATATTTGTTGCTGAGAATGGATCTTTTCTAAAGAAGGAGTTTCTCTCGAAAGAAGTGAGTGGGAGGAAAGTAGAACTTGATGAGGTAACTGTACCTGCTCCCTTATTGGAAAGTAGTTCATCACAGAAATATGTTCCTATGACTACTATACCAATTAGTGAGGAAGCTAATGATGATGATCATGTAACTTCAGATCAAGTTGCTACCGAACCTCGTAGGTAAACCAGAGTGAGATCCGCACCAGAGTGGTACGGTAATCCTGTTCTGGAGGTCATGTTACTTGACCATGACGAGCCTACGAACTATGAGGAAGCGATGATGAGCCCAGATTCCGTGAAATGGCTTGAGGCCATGAAATCTGAGATGAGATCAATGTATGAGAACAAAGTATGGACTTTGATTGACTTGCCCATTGATCGGCGAGCCAGTGAGATTAAATGGATCCTCAAGAGGAAGACGGACGCTGATAGTAGTGTTACTATCTACAAAGCTAGAATTGTCGCAAAAAAGTTTTCGACAAGTTCAAGGTGTTGACTACGATGAGAGTTTCTCACTCGTATCTATGCTTAAGTCTGTCCGAATCATGTTAGTAATTGCCGCATTTTATGAAATCTAGCAAATGGATAAACAAAACTGCATTCCTTAATGGATTTATTTAAGAAGAGGTGTATATGATGCAACCAGTAGGTTTTGTCAATCCTAAAGGTGCTAACAAAATATGCAAGCTCCAGCGATCCATCTATGGACTGGTGCGAGCATCTCGGAGTTGGAATATATGCTTTGATAAGTTGTCAAAGCATATAGTTTTATACAGACTTGCGGTGAAGCCTGTATTTACAAGGAAGTGAGTGAGAGCACTACAACATTTCTGATAAGTATATGTGAATGACATATTATTGATCGGAGATAATGTAGAATTATTCTGCAAAGCATAAATGAATGTTTGAAAGGAGTTTTTCAAAGAAAGACCTCGATGAAGCTGCTTACATATTGAGCATCAAGATCTATAGAGATAGATCAAGACGCTTGATAAGTTTTTCAGTGAGTACATACCTTGACAAGATTTTGAAGTAGTTCAAAATGGAGCAGTCAAAGAAGGAGTTCTTGCCTGTGTTACAAGGTGTGAAGTTGAGTAAGAGTCAAAACCCGACCACGACAGAAGATAGAGAGAGAATGAAAGTCATTCCCTATGCCTCAGCCATAGGTTCTATAAAGTATGCCATGCTGTGTACCAGACCTATTGTATACCCTGCCCAGAGTTTGGCAAGGGAATACAATTGTGATCTAGGAGTAGATCACTGGACATTGGTCAAAATTATCCTTAGTGGAATAAGGATATGTTTCTCGATTAAGGAGGTGACAAAAGGTTCATCGTAAAGGGTTACGTCGATGCAAGTTTTGACACTGATCCAGATGACTAAAAGTATCAATCTGGATACATATTGAAAGTGGGAGCAATAAGCTAGAGAAGCTCCATGCAGAGCATTGTTGACATAGAAATTTGCAAAATACTTACGGATCTGAATGTGGCAGACCCGTTGACTAAACTTCTCTCACAAGCAAAACATGATCACACCTTAGTACTCTTTGGGTGTTAATCACATATTGATATGAACTAGATTATTTACTCTAGTAAACCCTTTGGGTGTTGGTCACATGACGATGTGAACTATGGGTGTTAATCACATGGTGATGTGAACTATTGATGTTAAATCACATGGCCTGTTGGCTCCGTACCTGAACTTTAATTTATCATGAACTTAGTCCTGGTAGTATTTGCATATCGATGTTGTAGATCAATAGCTCGCGATGTTGCTCCCCGTTTAATTTTTATATGTTCCTAGAGAAAACTAAGTTGAAAAATGTTAATAGCAATGATACGGATTGGATCCGTGATCTGAGGATTTTCCTCATTGCTGGACAGAAGAATTATGTCCTTGATGCACCGCTAGGTGACAAACCTATTGCAGGAGCAGATGCAGATGTTATGAACGTTTGGCTAGCTCAATATGATGACTACTTGATAGTTTAGTGCATCATGCTTAAACGGCTTAGAATCGGGACTTCAAAGACGTTTTGAACGTCATGGACCATATGATATGTTCCAGGAGTTGAAGTTAATATTTCAAGTAAATACCCGAGTTGAGAGATATGAAGTCTCCAACAAGTTCTATAGCTAAAAGATGGAGGAGAATAGCTCAAGCAGTGAGCATGCGCTCAAATTGTCTAGGTACTACAATCGCTTGAATAAAGTGGGAGTTAATCTTCCAAATAAAATAGTGATTGACAAAATTCTCTAGTCACCATCACCAAGTTAATAGAACTTCCTGATGAACTATGATATGCAAAGGATAACGAAAACAATTCCCAAGCTCTTCGTGATGCTGAAATCGACAAAGGTAGAAATCAAGAAAAACATCAAGTGTTGATGGTTGACGAGACCACTAGATTCAAGAAAACGGCAAAGGGAAGAAGGGTAACTTCAAGAAGAACAACAAGCGAGTTGCTTCTCAAGTGAAGAAGCCCAAGTATGGACCTAAGCCTGAGACTGAGTGCTTCTACTGCAAAGGGACTGGTCACTAGAAGCGGAACTACCCCAAATAATTGGCGAATAGGAAAGAAGGCAAAGTGAACATATGTATATTTGATATACATGTTATTGATGTGTACTTTACTAGTGTTTATAGAAACCCCTCAGTATTTGATACTAATTCAGATGCTAAGAATAGTAACTCGAAATGGGAATTGCAGAATGAACAGAGACTAGTTAAGGGTGAAGTGACGATGTGTATTGGAAATGGTTCCAAGATTGATATGATCATCATCGCACACTCCCTATACTTTCAGGATTAGTGTTAAACCTAAAATAAATGTTATTTAGTGTTTGCGTTGAGAATAAATATGATTGGATCATGTTTATTGCAATACGGTTATTCATGTAAGTTAGAGAATAATTGTTGTTCTATTTACATGAATAAAACCTTCTATGGTCATACACCCAATGAAAATGGTTTGTTGGATCTCGATCGTAGTGATACAGATTTTCATAATATTGAAGGCAAAAGATGCAAAGTTAATAATGATAGTGCAACTTATTTATGGCACTGCCGTTTAGGTCATATTGGTGTAAAGCGCATGAAGAAAATCCATGCTGACGGGCTTTTGGAATCACTTGATTATGAATCAGTTGATGCTTGCGAACCATGCCTCATGGGCAAGATGAATAAGACTCCGTTCTCCAGAACAATGGAGCGAGCAACTGATTTGTTGGAAATCATACATACTGATGTATGTGGTCCGATGAATATTGAGGCTCACGGCAGGTATCATTATTTTCTGATCTTCACAGATGATTTGAGCAGATATGAGTATATCTACTTGATGAAACACAAGTGTGAAACATTTGGAAAGTTCAAAGAAATTCAGAGTGAAGTGGAGAATCATCGTAACAAAAAATAAAAGTTTCTACGATATGATCGCAGAAGTAAAATATTTAAGTTACAAGTTTGGCCTTCAGTTAAAACAATGTGAAATAGTTTCACTACTCACGCCACCTGGAACACCACAGTGTAATGGTGTGTCTGAATGTCATAACCGTACTTTATAAGATATGGTGCGATCTATGATGTCTCTTTCCGATCTACCACTATCGTTTTGGGGTTATGCATTAGAGACAGCTGCATTCACGTTAAATAGGGCACCATCTAAATCCGTTGAGACGACACCGTATGAACTATGGTTTGGCAACAAACCTAAGCTGTCGTTTCTTAAAGTTTGAGGTTGCAATGCTTATGTGAAAAAGTTTCAACTTGATAAGCTCAAACCCAAATCGAAGAAGTGCGTCTTCATAGGATACCCAAAAGTAACTGTTGGGTACACCTTCTATCACAGATCCGAAGGCAAGATATTTGTTGCTGAGAATGGATCTTTTCTAGAGAAGGAGTTTCTCTCGAAAGAAGTGAGTGGGAGGAAAGTAGAACTTGATGAGGTAACTGTACCTGCTCCCTTATTGGAAAGTAGTTCATCACAAAAATATGTTCCTATGACTACTACACCAATTAGTGAGGAAGCTAATGATGATGATCCTGTAACTTCAGATCAAGTTGCTACCGAACCTCGTAGGTAAACCAGAGTGAGATCCGCACCAGAGTGGTACGGTAATCCTGTTCTGGAGGTCATGTTACTTGACCATGACGAGCCTACGAACTATGAGGAAGCGATGATGAGCCCAGATTCCGTGAAATGGCTTGAGGCCATGAAATCTGAGATGAGATCAATGTATGAGAACAAAGTATGGACTTTGATTGACTTGCCCATTGATCGGCGAGCCAGTGAGATTAAATGGATCCTCAAGAGGAAGACGGATGCTGATAGTAGTGTTACTATCTACAAAGCTAGAATTGTCGCAAAAAAGTTTTCGACAAGTTCAAGCTGTTGACTACGATGAGAGTTTCTCACTCGTATCTATGCTTAAGTCTGTCTGAATCATGTTAGTAATTGCCGCATTATATGAAATCTAGCAAATGGATAAATAAAACTGCATTCCTTAATGGATTTATTTAAGAAGAGGTGTATATGATGCAACCAGTAGGTTTTGTCAATCCTAAAGGTGCTAACAAAATATGCAAGCTCCAGCGATCCATCTATGGACTGGTGCGAGCATCTCGGAGTTGGAATATATGCTTTGATAAGTTGTCAAAGCATATAGTTTTATACAGACTTGCGGTGAAGCCTGTATTTACAAGGAAGTGAGTGGGAGCACTACAACATTTCTGATAAGTATATGTGAATGACATATTATTGATCGGAGATAATGTAGAATTATTCTGCAAAGCATAAATGAATGTTTGAAAGGAGTTTTTCAAAGAAAGACCTCGATGAAGCTGCTTACATATTGAGCATCAAGATCTATAGAGATAGATCAAGACGCTTGATAAGTTTTTTAATGAGTACAAACCTTGACAAGATTTTGAAGTAGTTCAAAATGGAACAGTCAAAGAAGGAGTTCTTGCCTGTGTTACAAGGTGTGAAGTTGAGTAAGAGTCAAAACCCGACCACGACAGAAGATAGAGAGAGAATGAAAGTCATTCCCTATTCCTCAGCCATAGGTTCTATAAAGTATGCCATACTGTGTACCAGACCTATTGTATACCCTGCCCAGAGTTTGGCAAGGGAATATAATTGTGATCTAGGAGTAGATCACTGGACATTGGTCAAAATTATCCTTAGTGGAATAAGGATATGTTTCTCGATTAAGGAGGTGACAAAAGGTTCATCGTAAAGGGTTACGTTGATGCAAGTTTTGATACTGATCCAGATGACTAAAAGTCTCAATCTGGATACATATTGAAAGTGGGAGCAATAAGCTAGAGAAGCTCCGTGCAGAGCATTGTTGACATAGAAATTTGCAAAATACTTACGGATCTGAATGTGGCAGACCCGTTGACTAAACTTCTCTCACAAGCAAAACATGATCACACCTTAGTACTCTTTGGGTGTTAATCACATATTGATATGAACTAGATTATTTACTCTAGTAAACCCTTTGGGTGTTGGTCACATGACGATGTGAACTATGGGTGTTAATCACATGGTGATGTGAACTATTGATGTTAAATCACATGGCCTGTTGGCTCCGTACCTGAACTTTAATTTATCATGAACTTAGTCCTGGTAGTATTTGCATATCGATGTTGTAGATCAATAGCTAGCGATGTTGCTCCCCGTTTAATTTTTATATGTTCCTAGAGAAAACTAAGTTGAAAAATGTTAATAGCAATGATACAAATTGGATCCGTGATCTGAGGATTTTCCTCATTGCTGGACAGAAGAATTATGTCCTTGATGCACCGCTAGGTGACAAACCTATTGCAGGAGCAGATGTAGATGTTATGAACGTTTGGCTAGCTCAATATGATGACTACTTGATAGTTTAGTGCATCATGCTTAAACGGCTTAGAATCGGGACTTCAAAGACGTTTTGAACGTCATGGACCATATGATATGTTCCAGGAGTTGAAGTTAATATTTCAAGTAAATACCCGAGTTGAGAGATATGAAGTCTCCAACAAGTTCTATAGCTAAAAGATGGAGGAGAATAGCTCAAGCAGTGAGCATGTGCTCAAATTGTCTGGGTACTACAATCGCTTGAATAAAGTGGAAGTTAATCTTAAAAATAAAATAGTGATTGACAGAATTCTCTAGTCACCATCACCAAGTTAGCAGAACTTCCTGATGAACTATGATATGCAAAGGATAACGGAAACAATTCCCAAGCTCTTCGTGATGCTGAAATCGACAAAGGTAGAAATCAAGAAAAACATCAAGTGTTGCTGGTTGATGAGACCACTAGTTTCAAGAAAACGACAAAGGGAAGAAGGGGAACTTCAAGAAGAACGGCAAGCGAGTTGCTTCTCAAGTGAAGAAGCCCAAGTATGGACCTAAGCCTGAGACTGAGTGCTTCTACTGCAAAGGGACTGGTCACTGAAGCGGAACTACCCCAAATAATTGGCGGATAAGAAAGAAGGCAAAGTGAACATATGTATATTTGATATACATGTTATTGATGTGTACTTTACTAGTGTTTATAGAAACCCCTCAGTATTTGATACTAATTCAGATGCTAAGAATAGTAACTCGAAATGGGAATTGCAGAATGAACAGAGACTAGTTAAGGGTGAAGTGATGATGTGTATTGGAAATGGTTCCAAGATTGATATGATCATCATCGCACACTCCCTATACTTTCAGGATTAGTGTTAAACCTAAAATAAATGTTAGTGTTTGCATTGAGCATAAATATGATTGGATCATGTTTATTGCAATACGGTTATTCATGTAAGTTAGAGAATAATTGTTGTTCTGTTTACATGAATAAAACCTTCTATGGTCATACACCCAATGAAAATGGTTTGTTGGATCTCGATCGTAGTGATACAGATTTTCATAATATTGAAGGCAAAAGATGCAAAGTTAATAATGATAGTGCAACTTATTTATGGCACTGCCGTTTAGGTCATATTGGTCTAAAGCGCATGAAGAAAATCCATGCTGACGGGATTTTGGAATCACTTGATTATGAATCAGTTGATGCTTGCGAACCATGCCTCATGGGCAAGATGACTAAGACTCCGTTCTCCGGAACAATGGAGCGAGCAACAGATTTGTTGGAAATCATACATACTGATGTATGTGGTCCGATGAATATTGAGGCTCACGGCAGGTATCATTATTTTCTGATCTTCACAGATGATTTGAGCAGATATGAGTATATCTACTTGATGAAACACAAGTGTGAAACATTTGAAAAGTTCAAAGAAATTCAGAGTGAAGTGGAGAATCATCGTAACAAAAAATAAAAGTTTCTACGATATGATCGCAGAAGTAAAATATTTGAGTTACGAGTTTGGCATTCAGTTAAAACAATGTGAAATAGTTTCACTACTCACGCCACCTGGAACACCACAGTGTAATGGTGTGTCTGAATGTCATAACCGTACTTTATAAGATATGGTGCGATCTATGATGTCTCTTACCGATCTACCACTATCGTTTTGGGGTTATGCATTAGAGACAGCTGCATTCACGTTAAATAGGGCACCATCTAAATCCGTTGAGACGACACCGTATGAACTATGGTTTGGCAAGAAACCTAAGCTGTCGTTTCTTAAAGTTTGAGGTTGCAATGCTTATGTGAAAAAGTTTCAACTTGATAAGCTCAAACCCAAATCGAAGAAGTGCGTCTTCATAGGATACCCAAAAGTAACTGTTGGGTACACCTTCTATCACAGATCCGAAGGCAAGATATTTGTTGCTGAGAATGGATCTTTTCTAGAGAAGGAGTTTCTCTCGAAAGAAGTGAGTGGGAGGAAAGTAGAACTTGATGAGGTAACTGTACCTGCTCCCTTATTGGAAAGTAGTTCATCACAGAAATATGTTCCTATGACTACTACACCAATTAGTGAGGAAGCTAATGATGATGATCATGTAACTTCAGATCAAGTTGCTACCGAACCTCGTAGGTAAACCAGAGTGAGATCCGCACCAGAGTGGTACGGTAATCCTGTTCTGGAGGTCATGTTACTTGACCGTGATGAGCATATGAACTATGAGGAAGCGATGATGAGCCCAGATTCCGTGAAATGGCTTGAGGCCATGAAATCTGAGATGAGATCAATGTATGAGAACAAACTATGGACTTTGATTGACTTGCCCATTGATCGGCGAGCCAGTGAGATTAAATGGATCCTCAAGAGGAAGACGGATGCTGATAGTAGTGTTACTATCTACAAAGCTAGAATTGTCACAAAAAAGTTTTCGACAAGTTCAAGGTGTTGACTACGATGAGAGTTTCTCACTCGTATCTATGCTTAAGTCTGTCCGAATCATGTTAGTAATTGCCGCATTTTATGAAATCTAGCAAATGGATAAACAAAACTGCATTCCTTAATGGATTTATTTAAGAAGAGGTGTATATGATGCAACCAGTATGTTTTGTCAATCCTAAAGGTGCTAACAAAATATGCAAGCTCCAGCGATCCATCTATGGACTGGTGCGAGCATCTCGGAGTTGGAATATATGCTTTGATAAGTTGTCAAAGCATATAGTTTTATACAGACTTGCGGTGAAGCCTGTATTTATAAGGAAGTGAGTGGGAGCACTACAACATTTTTGATAAGTATATGTGAATGACATATTATTGATCGGAGATAATGTAGAATTATTCTGCAAAGCATAAATGAATGTTTGAAAGGAGTTTTTCAAGGAAAGACCTCGATGAAGCTGCTTACATATTGAGCATCAAGATCTATAGAGATAGATCAAGACGCTTGATAAGTTTTTCAATGAGTACATACCTTGACAAGATTTTGAAGTAGTTACGTCGATGACAAATGGTTAAAATTATCCTTAGTGGAATAAGGATATGTTTCTCGATTAAGGAGGTGAGAAAAGGTTCATCGTAAAGGGTTACGTCGATGCAAGTTTTGACACTGATCCAGATGACTAAAAGTCTCAATCTGGATACATATTGAAAGTGGGAGCAATAAGCTAGAGAAGCTCCGTGCAGAGCATTGTTGACATAGAAATTTGCAAAATACTTACGGATCTGAATGTGGCAGACCCGTTGACTAAACTTCTCTCACAAGCAAAACATGATCACACCTTAGTACTCTTTGGGTGTTAATCACATATTGATATGAACTAGATTATTTACTCTAGTAAACCCTTTGGGTGTTGGTCACATGACGATGTGAACTATGGGTGTTAATCACATGGTGATGTGAACTATTGATGTTAAATCACATGGCGATGTGAATTAGATTATTGACTCTAGTGCAAGTGGGAGACTGAAGGAAATATGCCCTAGAGGCAATAATAAAGTTATTATTTATTTCCTTATATCATGATAAATGTTTATTATTCATGATAGAATTGTATTAACCGGAAACATAATACATGTGTGAATAAATAGACAAACAGAGTGTCACTAGTATGCCTCTACTTGACTAGCTCGTTGATCAAAGATGGTTATGTTTCCTAACCATAGACATGAGTTGTCATTTGATTAACGGGATCACATCATTAGGAGAATGATGTGATTGACTTGACCCATTCCGTTAGCATAGCACTTGATCGTTTAGTTTGTTGCTATTGCTTTCTTCATGACTTATACATGTTCCTATGACTATGAGATTATGCAACTCACATTTACCGGAGGAACACTTTGTGTGCTACCAAACGTCACAACGTAACTGGGTGATTATAAAGGTGCTCTACAGGTGTCTCCAAAGGTACTTGTTGGGTTGGTGTATTTCGAGATTAGGATTTGTCACTCCGATTGTCGGAGAGGTATCTCTGGGCCCACTCGGTAATGCACATCACTATAAGCCTTGCAAGCATTGCAACTAATGAGTTAGTTGCGGGATGATGTATTACGGAACGAGTAACGAGAATTGCCAGTAACGAGATTGAACTAGGTATTGAGATACCGACGATCGAATCTCGGGCAAGTAACATACCGATGACAAAGGGAACAACGTATGTAGTTATGCGGTCTGACCGATAAAGATCTTCGTAGAATATGTAGGAGCCAATATGGGCATCTAAGTCCCGCTATTGGTTATTGACAAGAGAGGTGTCTCGGTCATGTCTACATAGTTCTCGAACCCGTAGGGTCCGCATGCTTAACATTCGTTGACGATATAGTACTATATGAGTTATGTATGTTGATGATCGAATGTTGTTCGGAGTCCGAGATGAGATCACGGACATGACGAGGAACTCCGGAATGGTCCGGAGATAAAATTTGATATATGGGATAGTAGTGTTTGATCTCCGGAAGGGTTCTGGAATTAACCGGAAGGGGTTCCGGATGTTTCCCAAAATGTTTGGGCACGAGAACACTTTATCTGGGCCAAAGGGGAAAGCCCACGAGGCTTTTGGAAAGTGCAAAAGGAAGTTTTGCGGAGACCAGAGGCTAGACGCCAGGAACCCTGGCGTCTAGGGGGTAGAGGCCGGGAACCCTGGCGTCTAGCCCTGGAGTCCGAGAAGGACTCTTGCCTTTCGGGTGAAACCGACTTTGAGGAGGCCTTTACTCCAAGTTTTGATCCCAGGGCTCAACATATAAATAGAGGGGTAGGGCTAGCACCAAAGACACATCAAGAAACCCCAAGCCGTGTGCCGGCAACCCCGTCCCCTCTAGTTTATCATTTGTCATAGTTTTCGTAGTGCTTAGGCGAAGCCCTGCGGAGATTGTTCTTCACCAAACACCGTCACCACGCTGTCGTGCTGCCGGAACTCATCTACTACTTTGACCCTCTTGCTGGATCGAGAAGGCGAGGACGTCACCGAGCCGAACGTGTGCAGAACTCAGAGGTGCCATGCTTTCAGTTCTTGGATCGGTCGGACGTGAAGACATATGACTACATCAACCGCGTTGATATAACGCTTCCGTGAATGGTCTACGAGGGTACGTAGACAACACTCTCCCCTCTCGTTGCTATGCATCACCATGATCTTGCGTGTGCGTAGAATTTTTTTTGAAATTACTATGTTCCCCAACACTTGCCATGGGAGAAGTGCTTAGCTTTGGGTTCGATCTTGCGGTGTCCTTTCCCAGTGACAG
This sequence comes from Triticum aestivum, assembly GCF_018294505.1. Lineage (NCBI taxonomy): Eukaryota > Viridiplantae > Streptophyta > Magnoliopsida > Poales > Poaceae > Triticum > Triticum aestivum. The sequence goes on from NC_057803.1 coordinate 624,822,482, forward strand.
AAGGGGCAGCAAGGCACGTATTGCATCGTTGTCATCGAGGATAACAAGATGGGGTTTATTTCATATTGCATGAATTTATCTCTCTACATCATGTCATCTTGCTTAAGGCGTTACTCTATTTTAACTTAATACTCTAGATGCATGCTGGATAGCGGTCGATGAGTGGAGTAATAGTAGTAGATGCAGAATCATTTCGGTCTACTTGTCACGGACGTGATGCCTATATACATGATCATGCCTAGATATTCTCATAACTATGCTCAATTCTGTCAATTGCTCAAGAGTAATTTTTTCACCCACCGTAGAATACTTATGCTCTTGAGAGAAGCCACTAGTGAAACCTATGGCCCCCGGATCTATTCTCATCATATCAATCTCCATCACTTTAATCTTGCTTTGCTTTTTACTTTGCCTTTACTTTCTACTTTGCATCTTTATACCAAAAATATTATATCTATCAGATCTCACTCTCGTAAGTGACCGTGAAGGGATTGACAACCCTTAATCGCGTTGGTTGCGAGTAGCTATCGTTTTGTGCAGGTACGAGGGACTTGAGCATGGCCTCCTACTGGATTGATACCTTGGTTCTCAAAAACTGAGGGAAATACTTACGCTACTCTGCTGCATCATCCCTTCCTCTTTGGGGAAAACCAACGCAAGCTCAAGACGTAGCAGCACCCTTAATATAACTTGCAACACATACCAAACCCTCAATAATACACGGGTTTAGAGAACTCCTAAAGTCATCTAAACCCTTCCAATGGTGCTGAAAGTTGATTCTGATGACATGAAGCTAGCTAGTATAGTTAAGAACTGGCCTACCATGTTTACCAACATAGGGTATCTAGATGCATTCACCTTGCACCAATCAAGAAGACTGAATTCATGGTTGGCTGTTATGTTTCTCATTCACGCTTTGATGGTCTTGATTATGTGCTTGATAAGATTGACCGGAACTCACAATCTACTAGTGGCATTGAGCTACTTGTCACACAACTAGACTTGGATGATGACGCACCAGATATTTGTTATTTCATTATGTGTGGGTATAGACTATAGACTGGTTGGTTGGAACGTTATGCACATAAAAGAACATTCTGCAAATAGTCACGTCATTCAGGTATTTGTCAGAGTGAATGGTTTAGAAATATCTACCATGATATTTAATGTTATTTAAATATACTTGAACACACACATACATGGAAATATTTGTATGCACTATATAATTTATGGAAATTTCAAAAATATTCCAACAGCACCCTTATTGATATTGAAATATATTGCTTTTTCTGAGAAGTTCAAAGGCCACATATTAAGTAGTTCGGACCCTTACAAAAACACTCTTATTGAAATTGAAAATAAATCCATGTTATTAGGGGTGTAAAAGTCTTCTTCTTTCTACATCCACCGGCAGTCAAAGAGGGAGCTGGAGGAGCAAGATGTATAGAACAATTGTTTCCCTTTCGAACTATCCCAACGTAATTTGGTAAGTTCAAAATGGGCATGACTAGTTTAGTACCCTATAACAAACAAAGCAATGCCTCTTAGAGACCAAACCCTATAATTTTTTAACCCTGCCACAACCTAGCCGAAGCGTTGGTCCTTGCCTTGTCCATCGCTAAAAGCGATAGTTGGGAGGAAAGGGTGTCCATTGTCTTGCCGGGGCAACCGTAGATCACAACTACCTTTTTGTTTTGCATGTGATCACTATTTTTTTGACATCCAACTTTCCCTTTATTCACTGGTGATCAAAGTTACATCCTTTACAAGCACATGATTAATATAGAACGTCTAGGATTTTCCATCCAAGCAATAGGAGTAGAAAACTTAGCTAGGCCATCTAATGCATGAACAACACAATTCAGTTCTATGGGGCAATAGGTGGTGGGGGCCTATTTCTTAGTTTGTAGGGCATGATACGAGAGCCACCTCCTGGGTTAGTCTTTCCGACTCCCAAGGAAGCCCCGCCGCCGCCAACCTCGACCGCCTCCTTAATCATTCCTCCTCACCGTTGTCGGTTGTGGCCTCCACGGCGGACCTGTCGGCGGCGGCGGGCCTTCCCTCTATGACTGCATCCCTCCCTGTCTCTTTCTCCATAAAACCTCCTCCTGATTTGTCTCGTCTCCTTCATGATCTGTTTGTGCTGCCACTTGTTACGTGGCTGGCTTGTTGTGAGGGTTCCAAATCGAGCAAAGCTTCTCCGAGAAACCACGTGGTTGGTTGCGATGTTCCGTTGGTGGATGCAGGCACTGGTGGAAAAAGGGCCTTTGGTCGCTGTTCGCAACTACCATTAGTCGTGGTTGCGCAACCGCGACCAAACAGGCGCGACTAAAGGCCCCCCCTTTAGTCGCGATTGCTTAAGAACCGCGACTAAAGGCCCGTCCACGTGGGCGCCAGGCGGCCGTCGGGGCGGAGGACCTTTAGTCGCGGTTCTTCTGGCCAACCGCGACTAAAGGCCGCCGCAGGTTTAGGGTTTTAGCCCCCCCCCCCTAAACCTGTTTTCTGTTTAATTTGTATTGTTTTATTTCTTTTGTGCTTTATTTTAATTTTGAAGGAGTTTCACATATTCTACGGTACTACATACATGCATATGAATGTACAATTTCAAACAAATTTGAAATTAGAACCAAAAAGAATTCAAGAGGAATATACAATATATATTCAATATCATCGGATGACCATATACAATTTTGAACAAGTTTCCATACATAATTTAATGCATATAAAGTTCTACGTCCTCGTAATGGTGTTCTCCTTTAGGATGGAGGACTTCCCTCCTGAACCATCCAGCTAGTTCCTCTTGAAGTGGTCGGAAGCGAGCTTCTGGACTAAGCATCATCCGGAGGTTATTCCTCTGAGCATTGGTATCACTCGGAACCCGCCGCTCAGAGGTGTATCTCCGGATCATCTCACAGACATAGTATGCACATAGATTGGTCCCCGCTGGCTGAATATCCTCACCATTCTTAGCCTTTGACCTTTTGAATTCTAGCTCTTTTTTGAATTCACCGACCTTTGTATCTACGAACCGTCTCCAAACCCTACGAGGCAAAGAAAATTAAATGAACAAGAGAGTTATTAGTTACTTGATATTAGGAAATGAACGAAATAGGCCGATCGATATAGAGCGCAAATGAATGAAAATAATTACTTCTGCAGCATTCTTCTCATGCCGCCCCAAAGCTTTGAATCCTTATTCAGAGAGTCGTGGACGAGACATTCTAAGGTGTCAACTTTAATTACTAGCAGAATCCAGTGGAACCTGCGGACACGATACATGCACAGTACGTCATGCATAACTCATCGATTAGCCAGCCACATACCATGCATGGAGTAAACAAAAGAGAATATTCTCAAGACAGAAACACTCACCCAAAATGGTAAGGAAATAGAATATCACTTTTGAGTTCCTGCTTTGTAAGAAACTGCCACAGGTCTGCCTCCATGTCGGCGGGGTGATGCTCCAACACATATCCATTAACGATGTGTGGGTCAATGAACCCAACATCATGGATGTTCCTTACTCTGCATTCCTTAGTCTTCATTCTGCATGTATAATAGCGGACACAACAATATAGTTAGGACATATATATAGTGCAGGCAATATGAACGAGATGGGGTAGAAATAAATCACTTACAGAACGTAGCAACTGATGATAGATTTGTCGAGCTCGCGCAGATTGAAAAGCTGGAACAATTCACTCAGATGAATTTGTACATAGTAATGTTTGAAGTGATGCTCATATCTAACTTCCGCATAAATATATTCTTTGGCGTTTTTATTTTTTATGTAACCCTTGTACCATTTCAGCAGACCTTTCATTTGTGGAGGTAGATCCTCTTCCTGCGCAGGCTCGACGAGAGGCCCATTCTTCACATATGTAATTACTACCTCCTTCACTGGCGCCTCATCAAGGCCTAACAGTTCACAAAGAGTAATACCTAAGTTGGCCGCTTGTTCTCTGGCACTCGTTACAGTCAATCCATGTGCTGCCGCAGCTGCTATGATATCGGGGTCATCCGGACCGGCGGCTTTCACTATAAGCGGGGCAATCGATTGTTTACTTTGTTCCCCGAGCTGGGCAACTCGTTTCCCGCTTTTTTTACTTTCTAATTCCGTTTTCTCGGCCTCCTCCAAGGCTTTGTTCTCCTGGTTCTCCGCCCGCTCTTTCTTCTCCTTCAACATGAGTGCCTGCCTACGAAGTTCACGTGCATAGTCGTCAGGCAGATTCTTCGCGGCTTGGGACGGTGTGCTCAAAAATGACTTAGCCCACTTCTTTTGCTCATCAGAAAATACTGGCTTGGGCTCGGGCTCTCTTTTCTTCTTGCAGTCCGCCTTCCATTTCTCATGATCAGCAGCCGTGGCCGCGGCAGTTTCCTCGGCACTACGTTCCCAAGGCCTTGTGGGGAGAGGCTTCAGTGATGGCTCCGGTACCTTTGTGGTCTTAGGTACATAAGGGTCTGGGTTAATAATCCAGGACTGCTTCTGCTTCTTTGCCGGAGGTGGATTGGGGGGCGGCGTCTGATCACCCGCCGGACGAGGACTGGGGGGCGGCGTCTGATCACCCGCCGGACGTTGTGGACTGGGGGGCGTCGGCTGACGTGACGGAGGTGTAGGTGAACCGCCACCACCACCACCGCCGCCGCCACCGCCACCACCACCACCGTAGGGGGGTGGACTTGTTGTCCTTGTTGTAGATGCATAGAGTCACGGGCCAGGTGCTATGGCTGGAGCTCTGCTCGCCAAAAGGATTCATGCCATCTGTACTTAGACCAAATCTTATGTTCCTTGCGTCAGCTGCAAAATCTTTGAACTCTCTGTCGATCTTTCTCCATTGCGTTCCATCTGCGGTGTGTCTCAACTCCCCGTCCGACTTACGGTCCTCTTTGTGCCATCGCAACAACTTGGCATGCTCTTTGTTCCTGAACAGACGTTTCAACCGTGGTATTATAGGAGCATACCACATCACCTTGGCGGGAACCCTCTTCCTGGGTTTCTCGCCCTCAACATCGTCACCAGGGTCATCGCCTCTGATCTTATAACGCAATGCAGTGCATACCGGGCATTCATTCAAATTCTCGTATTCACCGCGGTAGAGGATGCAGTCGTTGATGCATGCATGTATCTTCAGAACCTCTAAACCTAGAGGGCAGACAACCTTCTTTGCTTCGTACGTACTGGCGGGCAACTCGTTATTCTTTGGAAACATATTCTTCAACATTTTCAGCAAGTTTTCAAATGACGAGTCAGCTACACCTGCCTGTGCCTTCCATTTCAGCAAATCCAGTGTGCAGCCCAGCTTTTTCAGACCATCATCGCATCCGGGGTACAACGACTTTCTATGATCCTCTAACATGCGATCCAAATTCTCCCTCTCCTTTTCAGTTTCGCAGCGTCTCCGTGCATCAGCAATGGTCCGACCAAGATCATCAACGGTCTCATCACGTGCCTCTTCTTCACCTTCACCTTCCCCTTCACCTTCCCCTTCACCTTCAGCATCCTCCATGAAAGTATCACCGAAATGAGCAAGATAGCTTTCATCGATGAAATCATCCCCTTCTTCATCTTCTTCCATTATAACCCCTCTTTCTCCATGCTTGGTCCAACAATTATAGCTTGGCATGAAACCGTGCCGAAGCAGGTGCAGGTGAACTTCTCTTGAGGAAGAGTAACCCTTCTGATTCTTACAGTCAACACATGGACAGATAACAAAACCCTTCTGCTTGTTCGCATTAGCCACTACGAGGAAATCTTTCAAACCCGTAGTGAACTCGCGGGATAGTCGGTTACCGTACATCCATTGCCGATTCATCTGCATTATTATAATATAAAATATATAATTAACCATCATGCATTTGTTAAACTAACTAGCTATAAACAATAGAAATTAAACAATGAACAACACACATGCATATTTTATCAATGACACACATGCATGAAAGGTTCAAGTTGCTAACCGCGATCGAGGAGGAAAAAATAAATGAGGAACCTCAAGTGTGGCTCCAACACTTCATATCATGTTTGTTTCACCCTCTTGGGGCATTTCATCAAACACCTTGTGTGCGTAAGAGGAACCAAAAGCAAACCTACACCCCCTTGTGAAGCTTGTGAAGAGAAGTGGCACCAAATGGCTAAGTGAGCGTGTTGAACTGGTATATATAGGGGAGGAGCTTTAGTCGCGGTTGGCCTGGCCAACCGCGACTAAAGGCCTTTGGGCACCTTTAGTCGCGGTTGGCCTGGCCAACCGCGACTAAATTCCCTCACGTGCACCAGCTGGCCACCGAGCGCCCTGGGCCCAGGCCTTTGGTCGCGGTTCGTCTGCCGAACCGCGACTAAAGACTTCATTAGTCGCGGTTCCTACAGTTTCGCGACTAATGGGGCTGGATGGAAGCCTCTTTTTCTACCAGTGAGGGTTGAACCGATTCATGGGTCAGGGCTACTGCTGCCCTAGTTTCAGTCTGGAGCGGCTAGACGGATTGCCATTATCGTGTGGTATTCCGTGGTCTGGCGACAGCTAATACGATGATCGAAACGAGAGTTGCGAAGTGCCCTGTCCTCTATGGCTTTGGAGGGCCGTGGAAGCGATGCAACAGACTGATGACATGCATACAGCTGGATGTGTGAAGATCTAAAGGTTCTACACTGGTGGTTTGAATCATGTGATTTGCAGGTTTGTGTGTGACATGCATCTATGTTCCCATGAGGCGTTACTCCACTCGGACACACGGATGATGCTGCATTGCCGGTGTGGACGACACATCAATGGTCGGCGTTCATTGATTTTGGTTGTTAGTGCAGATTTGCCATAGTCATGTCGGGTTGCTTGAGCATCCGTAATTTGGATTTTTGCGGCTCTATTACATTTCTTCTTTGGTGAGATCAGGGAAATGGAGGTGACAATACATCATGTCTTCGATTTGATGGTGCTTCTCAAGTACCTAGTCCAAAGCACCGGGGTGAAAGCCCTAGGTTTGACCTACTTGGTTATACCTGGCAATGGTGGTTTACCTTTTTGAAGGAAATGCATGTAGTTTTCTCGGACTTAGTCTTCAGGGTGAAAACCCATGATCTACCTTCAGTTGTAAGATCCGGTGTTGACGGCATTTATGCGACATTCCCTTCCTGAAGGCATTGCTATTGAAGAAACCTTTATCATAGTCCTTATGTAGTCATGCGATGGTTGTTTCCGTATTTCGTCGATCGTTGGTTTGATCGCTTTTGATTTATTTCTTCTACCCAGGCATAGCTTCGGTCTTGTATGACTTTGCTCACTGCCGGCGTGACATTTTGTGTGCGTGTGGTGGTTGTGTGCATCCTAACTGCGCAGAGGCTAGGTGTGTTCATTGTGTTTGTAGGCCCTTGATGCTACAGTAAGAATCAATAAAAGTGCCCTTTATCGAAAAGGGCAATGAGGTTTTGGGGGGGGGGGGGGGGGGGGGGGGCTCTACAGCACATGTGATAACAATCATCAAATATTGTTCTGGCTGCTCTGCCGAAGCTGCCACCCTCCATAGAAAGCCACCATATCAGGTAAGTTACAGGCTAGCAATATATCATGTGAGCTGTGGAAATGGAGGATATGGGATAAGGTATAAGTTGGGAGTGATAATACAAAGCTATGAGTTGTAATACGAACTATAGTAGTTGTTTCCCTTTTGAACTGTCCGGACGGACGTAATTAGTCTGTTTAAAAAAGACATGACAAGTATAGTAACCTATATCAAACAAAACATTGCCGTGAGGCCTCCGTATGACGTGAATGCATGCATGCATATATCATCGAATATTACCTCCTGCCAGAGGTGGGGAGGCTACGCGGGGTCGCGGCAGGGTTCAACAGAGGCGTGGGAAACCTAGCCGCGCTGCCGCGGCCCCCTCCCCACCTCCTCGCCGCCACCAGAGGTGCGGCCGGCGAAGCCGCGCTGACTCCCGGGAAGGTGGCGGCCGAGCGCCTCGGCTGACCTGGCTCTGTGCGCTGTGCCGCCTCCCTCTTTTCCCGTCGACTTCTGCTGCGCACCGACGTTGGTGCGCCTCCGGCGGCTCATCCCCCCTCCCCGGCCCTCGCCCGCCCCCTTTCGGTCGGGCTTCGGCTGCTCCTAGACTTCACCGGCGCGACCTTCCCCCTCCCCACCTTCTGCGCCAGATCCATGGCGGCCGCCAGCGCCCCTACTGCTGCTGACGCCGGATCCCAGGAGGATGGGGTCGGGGCTTCTTGGTCGGGCTGGCCAGCCCTAGGGGCGCCACGGTGGCGCTCTTCCACCCTGCGGGTTGCGGCCATGGCTCCGGAGCGACGGTTCATCTCGGTGGTCCTCAGTGGTTGCCCGCGGCTGCTGCCTCCTGCAGCGTGCTGATCGGGTGTGTGGCACGCCTGCGAGCTCCCTTCGCCCTCCCCATACCCTGCAGGTGTGGCCTCGGCCCTGGCGGCCATGGACCTGTGCCCTCCTCCAGTGTCCATGGTTGGTCGGAGCGGCTCCAGATCCGGCGCTCCCCGCGTTCGAGTTGCGTCTATTTCCGGCTCATTCGGCTTGTCGGTGTCTCGGTAGCTCCGCAAGCACCCCTACGGGCATTTGTGGTTGGCCCATATCCACCCCGGTGTGGCTTCGACTCCGGTGTGCCTCTGGAGCTGCACCCCTTCCAGCTCCTTCGGCTCGCCGGGCGTCCCAGCAGCTCGGATCTGCGTTTCTCTCCAGATCTTAGCTTGTTTGGGTCTTCGACCAGCGTCGCATCCCTCCATTCTTCCGCCCGACTGCCCAACCCTGCCCACCTTCGTGCTCCTTCCGCCCTTCCGCATGTTCGCTAGCTCATTCTTTCGGCAGCGCACGATGCCTTCCTGCGATGGCAGCTTCGGCCTCCGACTCGACCTCCTCCTCCTCGACTATTGCTCCGACAGCTTGGGACTGCTCAGACTCGGCCAGGGCGAAATCCTTGCTCGAAATTTCAATGCTAGCAGCGAAGACACCGCGAGTGCCTTTTCCTTCTTGGAGGCGCTGCCATGGTCGTTTTCTGTGCCCCTCTTCGAGCATCAGGGGAAACCCTAGGTCCTGCTTTGTGGATCGGACGACAATGGTGCCCCGGCGTCGTTCCCCTTCATGAAGGCATCGTCTTGTATGCTCGCGGTGTCCTCGCTGGTAATTTTGATGATGTTGTTCGTCTTGTTGGTTTGGTTTGGGCTGCGTCCTAGGGTGGCGAGATTAGCCGTGTTACTTTTCTGTTTGAGCTGAGCATCCTATGTCCCTCTGCTCCGGTAGCCATGTTCACGCCTCCTGCGTTTGTGTCATGACTTCTACCACCCTCTATACTCGTTCTTAATTTCTTCTATCAATGAAATGATACGCAAGCTTTACGTATTCACGAAGAAAAAAGAGCTATCTAGGCTAGCTTCTTGTAGCTTAGCTAACAGCCTCCCTTCGAGGAACGCTCACCCCTGACATCCTGATTTCTATTTTTAGAAAAGGAGGACAGCCCCTAACCTCTGATGATCAGCCTTGACATCCAATGGACCAGATCCCTTGGGCGCACCCTTGACATTAAGCTGTATGTGCCGGAGCAAAACACTCAGCAACCATTTATCTACCGTGGCAAAATTTCTCGCACAATCGGACAATTTGCTTCCTAAGCGTATCGATGGTCTGAGTCAGATCCCTGCTCTACACTGTTTTTTTTAGAGAACTCTACACTATAGATATGTTCTTGCCTTATTGGTCGATCCAGAGCGCTAGCCCCTTTAATCTTTTTTTCACGTGCTTGTGATGAAGCTCTTGCTTCTGCGGGGATTTTTATCCTTGGCCGTACAAAATACTGTAATCGTTAAACTACAACAGTATTGAAGGATCTGGTCTATTAGATCAACATGGATACACTGTGCATATTATTTGTACGAATATCTGCTCTTTTGCTCCATCCGCTTCATCCAAACATTCGACATTGATGCATCTAACATCTAACATTTACACTTGCACAAGAGAAGTGTCTATAGATTAAGCATTTATAATTCACTATGTGATCTAGAGTCCAAATGCCCTACCAGGATACAACAACATCATAAATCACAGAGAATAGAACACATGACATGCATATATCCACGGCAAATTTCTGGATACATCCACGGCAAATTTGTACATAAGAAAACATGGTTGGTATACATTAGCTGCAAGCCGCCATTGATATTGTTTTCAGCAAGTATGTAAGATAATTTCTGGAAATTTTATTTAAAGTAGGAAATTAACACATCATAGAGAATACAAGAGATAGAATAATATGCCCATCTTGACATTCACGAACCAAGTTCATAAGAAAATACACTTGGTCTACATCAGCTGCAAGCCGCCCGTTGATATTCGGGTCAGCGTGTATGTAAGACATTTTTGGGAAATTTCATTGAAAGTAGGAAAATGATACTATATAGATCCATGAAGTTACATAACATGATTGGCCCAACCAACTGATTGTGAGATATACTGAACTTGGACACGGACGTTAGCTCCATCATGGAAGATGGAACTAATCCGCTTATAGATCATTCATCTCCTGTTACGACTTTGTTGCTCCCAGACACGACATGGTTGCTTCCAGATACGGTATTGTTGCTCCCAGATACTGTATTGCGGCTCCCGGATACCGTATGGAAGCTCCCGGATACATTATTGTCGTTTCCGGATACGGCATTGTTGTTGTCAGTTATGACATGCTTGTTCCCAGATACGACATGGTTGCTTCCAACTACGGTATTGTCACTCCCGGTTACGATAGTGTTGTTACTCCCTGACACACTGTTGTTGTTCCCAGATATGACAGTGTTGTCATTCCCAGAAACAACATTGGTGCTCCCAGATCTGACGGTATTGTTGGTCCCTGATATCGTATTTGGTTGAGGTTGTTGTTGGAGTGTTCTTCTATTACGCTTCACATACAATGGCATGTTAGTGAAAGCCTTACCCAGTGAACGACCAGCGATGGCGATGCCCTTGAACCGTATCAAACTCTTGGGTACCTCGCCAATCAATGAATTATCCGAGAGATCCAAGTAACGAAGGTGGTCAAGCTCACCAATCCACGATGGAATGGTGCCGATCAGTCTGTTGTTGGCAAGGTTGAGCTCCTCCAGCCATGCCAGGCCTGCCAAGGATGCTCCTGCAATGGGTCCTGCAAGGCCGCGCCCGGGGAGCCGCAGCGCCGTGACGCGTCCACTTACGCCGTCGCAGTTCACACCTTCCCAGCCACAACACGTGGTTCCGGACCACGCTGCACGGAGGATGACGCCACCGCCGGTGAGGTTCCGGGCAAAGTCCCGCAGAGTGCAGAGGTCGTCGGCGTGGCACGACGTCGCGCTCGTCGCCGGCAGGAGGAACACCAAGCAGAGGAGCACTAGCCAGCATTTCGCCATGGATTAAGCTGTGGTATGCTATGTATCCACAAACAGAACAACTCTTTGTAAGAAACCTTCTTTGGGATGGAAGTAATTCACAAGTGCTCTTGGCAAAAACTGCTTGGGTGGTGCATGTTGTCTTATAGTGTGTGTGTGTGTGTGTGTGTGTGTGTGTGTGTGTGTGTGTGTGTGTGTGTGCGTGTGTTTGTAAGCATGCGTTACAAGTGGTTCAGTACCCATAGTCCGCGGTAACAAGGCCCACGTCTGCCTCCCAATTCAAACTTGATTTTTGTTGTTGTCTGCCGACTGAAAGCCGTGGACTAAAGTTGGCAACTTCCGCTACTCAATTCAAACTTCTATAGTACATAATTGCTTGTGGTCAGCTGCTATAGTTCCAATTTATTGTCTACAGCATAAGATACTTGAATTTGGTAGACTGCCTTAACAACCGCCATCTCACTGCCACTGGATAAGGTATAAGTTGTGCGTGGGAAAACTAAGCTATGAGCTGTGTCAGGAAGGAACTGGTAGTTGCTTCTCTCTTGAACTATCCCAATATAAGTTAGGTGTGAGAAAAGAAACTAAGCAACGGACCAAATATATTCCATGTATTAACCCCCAAAGCTTGTTTACTCTGGGCAACCAAAAAGGGAATAATCGTGTGCTTTTCCATGTATATTTGTGTACTTTGTTTTTTTTCGAATGTGTACTCTTTTATGTACTTCAACTTGCAGCAGTTAAGGTACTTGAAATGCACTGAACTCTCCGCTTAAGACAGAAAGTGCAGAGAACGAGAAATCTACTTGATGAATGCCACCAGAAGTATCACTATCAAGAGACAAAATACCAATCAATCATGTACGCGGGACGCTATTTAGTGAACCTACTAGCTAGTGTTCACATGTCTGTACCAGCTACAAAGAAGCTGCAGTTTCTCTTGTGACCTGTGGAGATGGAGTACCTACTACTCACTAGATAAGGTATCACTGAATATCTAGATGAGGTGTACCTAACTGTCCATACGGTGAGAGCTAGGTAAATAAACTTGTAGTTTAGCTAATAGCCTCCCTTCAACGGACGTTCTCCTCAATGACACCCCTCACAGCCAAACCTCCTTTGGCAACCCTCACACACGAGTCTGCGTCCTGCACTATATGCATGTATCTTCTGCGATCGAGATGGCCGAGCACAACCCCCTTTACTATGTGCCTGACGATTCTAGGTCCACCTAAATGTCTTCCCAAATGGAGATCTTTTCTTCTTTGCAAGATATCAAATGCAGCATCAGCTGGATGCAAATTCCTTTTCCTGGCAGTCATATCCTTTGATAGGGCTGGACGCGAGGTGAGCTGTGTTGGACTTTGGTGGACCGAGCTGAGCTAGTTAGAAAGTTGTGATGAGCCGATAGAACCAACTTGACTCGAACTTAGCTCCTGCTTGGTCCGGCTCATGAGCATCTAAGGGGCAGTTGTTCAGGAGCGATCTAGGGGCTATGTTTTTCCGCTTTTGAAAGCAAACTAAGGACGTATGTTGAACTTGTATTTTCATATGAAAAGTAAAATGATGGTGGTAAAGTATGTTGAACATATTTCTAGAAACGGTCATAGTAAAGTAAAATGATTATATTTTCATATGAAAAGTGTAGAAATCGAACCAGTAACAAGATAAAGCTGGCTACTATAGCCTCTTTCCATTCAAACAGAGAAGTAGAGAGGAGATATATTTGTTAGATGATAATAGGGCTGGGAAAAGGATAGATATCTCACATGCCTAAAATTAAAGGGATACATTTAGGTTCTACCGCAATAACATAAACACATGACTTAAATGGGTAAATGACAATAATGACACAGAGACAAAGTTCTTATACATCCAACGAAAAATATAGAAACATCCACATGAGAACACCACCTATGATCCATCTCCATGCCCCATACACCAAAATAGCAACATCCACATGAGAATACCACCTATGATCCATCTCCATTCCCCATACACCAAAATAGCAACATCCACATGAGATTCTACATGTAACAACAGTTGACCCAACTGTTGTGAGTACATGACCAGTGAAATATGTAAAAATAAACTGTAGAAACTAATGTAGTTACTAATAGTTGAAATCCACCTTGAGAGGAGTCATTCTTTGAGGTATGCATATGTTCGATGGACCTGTGGTGGAGCGGAGTTCCATGTGACGCATCGACGACATGGAGTCTTGGCGGCGTGGCATGGCAGAGCCTGGGCGACAGATGTGTGATGATGGATGCGCGTAGGGAGGACGTGTTGTCTGGCGCCGTGGTGGCGTCAACAACAGTCCTGGCAAGGTCGATGCGTTAGTATCTGCTCTGAAGATGGATCAATGGAAGACGGTGGCGACGACCTATGAGAGTGCGTCAGACCGGTTTGTGCCGCAAACCTGGTATGTGGCTTGGTTGGGGCCTCCGGATTTAGATGTTAGGCTTAGGTGAGAGGTATGGGTGTTCGGCTGACACTTTCTGCACCCCTTCATCAATGGATTGGAGTAGTGACAGATGTTGCCAAGATGACGGCTTCAAACATATTGATGTATTACTTTGTAAGGTTTTGTGAATAATTAATAAATTGGTTGCATGCATCGCCCAGATGCAGAGGCCGGGGGTCACCCTCCTTCAAAACAAATAGTTGTAATCCACCGCACTCTTGGGAAACTTTGTGGTCTGAACATCCTCCTCCCCCTCCTAATTTTCTGAAAGGAAGCCATGACATAACATAAGGGGTTTAATGTGTAACAAAAATATGGAAATCATACCAGCACATTATGTCTTTATGGGCACCTTTAATATAACTTGCAAGACACACCAATCCCAAAATGATAGCTGGGTTTAGAGAACTCCTAAAGTCATCTAAACCATTCCACCGATGCTGAAAGTTAAGTCTGACAACATGAAGCTAGCTAGTATAGTTAAGAACCACCTTACCATCTTTCCTTTCATAAGGTATCTAGATGCATTCACCTTGCACCAATCAAGAACACTGAACACATGGTCGTCTATTATGTTTCCCCACATAAGGTATCATGATGAAGTGCTGGATAAGAATCACGGATTTGGATGATGATGCACCAGATATTTGTTATATCAGTATGGGTGGGTATAGACTGGTTGGTTGGAACGTTATGCAAATAGTCATGTCCATAAGATATTTGTCAGAGTGATTGCTTTAGAAATATCTACCATGATATTTAAAGTTTTTAAAATATACTTCAACACGCACACATACATGCAGATGTTTATGCATGTATGCAGTATATAATTTACGGAAATTTGAAAAATTATTTGAAAAACACCCTTATTGAAATTGAAATATATTATTTTTCTCAAAAGGTTAAATATCACATAATAAGTAGTATATACCCTTAAAAACACCGTTATTGAGATTGAAAAAAAATCGAAGTCATTGGCGGTGTCGAATCTTCTTCCTCCCACATCCACTCGCGGTGCGTCGTGAGCAAAGGTCATTCCTGCCTCTGGGCCTCCATCCAGTGTAGCCAAGAAGCAGTGACTGAGTAGTTGTCGATGTAGAACTTAAGGCATTTACGTTCAAGACATGTGTAAGAAATCATCGCCCCAAAGAAGAAAACACCAAAATCGTTGCAACTGATATTAATGTAAGCAAGTATGTAAGATAATTTCTGGAAATTTTATTTAAAGTAGGAAAAGGATGCTATATCCATGGAGTTACATAACACAATTGGCATGGCCAATTGATTGTGAGCTACACTGATGGACAAATCATTAACCTCCTGTCACGACTTTGTTGCTCCCAGACACAACATGGTTGCTTCCAGATACGGTATTGTTGCTCCCGGATACAGTATTGTGACTCCCGGATACGGTGTGGAAGCTCCCGGATACATTATTGTCAATCCCGGAAACAACATCTTTGTTGTCAGTTACGATATGTTTGCTCCTAGATACGATATGGTTGCTACCCGTTACGGTATTGTCGCTCCCAGTTGTGATGGTATTGTTGATCCCAGCCACAGTGTTGCTGCTTCCAAATATGACAGTGCATGTCATTCCCGGATAGAACGTTGGTTCTACCAGACCGGACTTTGTTGTTGGTCCCAGATATGATATTTGGTCGTTGTTGTTGGAGTGTTCTTCTGTTACGCATCATATGCAACGGCATGCTAGTGAAAGCCATACCCAGTAAACGACCAATGGTGGCGAGGCCCTGGAGATTTATCAAACTCTTGGGTACCTCGCCAACCAATGAATTACCGGAGAGATCCAAATAGCGAAGGTGATCAAGCTCACCAATCCACGATGGGATGGTGCCAATCAGTTGGTTATTGGATAGGTTGAGCTCCTCCAGCTGCACAAGGCCCGCCAATGATGCTCCTGGGATGGGCCCCGCAAGTCCGCGCCCCGGGAGCAACAGCGCCGTGACACGTCCACTTTGGCCGTCACAGCCGACACCTTCCCAGCCGCAGCACAAGGCGCCAGACCACGTGGTGCGTAGGAGCACGCCACCACCACTGAGGTTCCCGGCGAAGCCCCGCAACGCGCGGAGGTCATCGGAGTGGCACGTCGTAGCGCTCGCCGCCGGCAAGACGAACGCCAAGAAGTGGAGCAGCAGCCAGCATTTCGCCATGGATTCAGCTGAAGTATGCTATGTCTACACAAACACAACAACTATCGGTAAGAAAACTTGTTTGGGATGCAAGTGATTCACAAGTGCTCTTGGCAAAAACTCCTTGGGTGGTGCATGTTATCTTATAGTGTGTGTGCGCGCGCGCATCTGTTGCAAGTGATCAGTACTGTTCGTCCGTGGCCGCAAGGCCCACAACTGCCTTCCAATTCAAACTTGGTTTTTGTTGTTATGTGTCGACTGAAATCTATGGACTCAAGCTGCTGCTACTCCTACTCAATTTAAACTTCTTCGAGTCCCTTAGTGCTTATCGTCAGCTGCCATGTAGGATCAGCGCCGAGCTGGTGAGGTAATTAAATAAGAGAGAGGATATTGCCGTATGCAAGCACAGAGACCGCTCTTGTCAGCAATGCCATGCCTAGGCAGGGTAATAATTCAGAGTGAGACGTCAAAAGAGAGGAAGATCTGGAGACGAAGCTGCCATGTAGGACCGGGGCTGAGCTGGAGTGATCCCGTGAGGCTACAGATCCAGTGCACATAGGGAAAGAGGGACACAAAAATATCCTTGGAAGATCTTAATATGCACACGTCAAAAGAAACGACACCAACCTAGATCTAGATAATTTGGATGACATGGAATGACCCGGAAGAGACCATTCATTGGCACCAGCCTAAGGTAATTAATTAGCAAGCACCAAATTCACTATAAATTTGAAATTACCCTATAATATAATTTCAAAGTAATGCATCATGCAATTAGTGAAAATACATGATATGATCTACTCCCAATCACATGCGAAATTGTTACCTTAGTGGGGATTAAATTTTGTGCGGCATTGTCATCCACCGCATGGAAGATCCTACGGAGTTCTATTGGGAATTAACATGTCCACTCTGGCAGTATACAAGATCAAGAGGATATCAGCTGTTCCATGGCTTAGGTGCTACCATGCTCCAATGTCACAAAACTCAAATTTTGAAGTATCCGCAAATTTCAAAATAGAAATCGTGGCTGTTCACAGGATAGGTGTTTAGAACCCCTAATTTTTTAACCTCGAACTCAAAATACACATATAGATACTAAAAGAGACGAATTCAAATGTGAATAGGGACATTTTAGCTTTGGTCTTGTGATACTATTCATATTGGAATTGTCTTTTTGTATCCTTTTATGTATTTCGAATTTAGTGTTGAAAATTTTAGGTGTTGTACATGTTGTTGCAGCTCTCTCTCTCTCTCACTCAGAACTAGAGATAGAAGAAAGAGCAGAATACCCAGGAGTTTCACCGGGCCGCACCACGCAGCCCCGTTACTGTTCCAAGAGCACCAAACTCCAATCTGAAAACACACAAGTGGCCATGGCTTTGTAGTGGCACAGCAACGCAGCCCCCAAGTTTCCGTGCGCACGTACACACTAACTAACCGCACGCATGCACACCCACTTACTTCGCCGGCACACCCACACATCTAGCTTATCCATCTAATGCATGCACGCATGACCCGGCCACCCCAACCGGCCACTAATTCACGCCCAGCTACGCGACGCACGCACACACGCTACAGCCACGAGCACACACACACTACACCACGCACGCACTTTGCCACGGCTTCCGCTGCGTCCCGCACGTCCGGCGCACACTTGACGCGCCCGACGAGTCCGACCGCACCAGTGTGTCCCGCACGTCCCGCGCGCACCCGACGCGCCCGACGAGCCCGACCGCACCAGTGTGTCCCGTACGTTTCGCGCGCACCTGACATTGAGAATCAGGAATTTGAGGACGGACGTGCTACATGGTAAAGAAGTATAGCGTAGAGGAGATGATAAAAGGAAAGATGGTGGAGTATGAGTTCACACCTGAACAGAGGAATAAAACGTTTTCACAATCTAATCCATGGCCTGTTCCGGCTGCTGGGCAAGTCGCCTTGTCGATCGACGGCTCATTTTACTTTGATGGAACCGCGAGTTCAGGGCTGATCCTAAGAAACTCAGATGGTGGACCGATCTTTGCAGCCTACGCGTTACCTTTTCTTCTGTAACGATAAGCTTGAAGCGGAACTACATGCGTTGAGAGAAGGTCTTACTATCACCATGGAGCGATCAACCCTACAGCTGGTAATCCAGTCTATTCCTCTATGGTTCTTTCTTCATTGGCCCCGGATATTTTGGATCGGATTTCTAGAAGCCAAAACAGAGTAGCAGATTGCGTGGCAAACTTTGGGAGGTTACAGTGTATCACGGCTTGTTAGCTATAGAATTATCCATCTTGTATCACTGAGCTTTTGCCAGTTGATTGTAACTTTGTTTCTATGGAATAAAACTCTCTTTCACCCAACAAAAAAAACATACATGTAGTCTCCACAAGCAGTGTACCATTGGGTAGTGCAACTTGTACTCCGGACTTGAAAATTGCAGCACCATCTTCCTTCTGCAGCCCTCAACGGCGCACCGTGAGCAGAGCTTGATGCCGCCTCTGGGCTTCTGACGTAGCAAAGCTCGTGCCGGACAAAGCTTGAAAAAACCAAGGTGCTTGTAGCAGCACGGTTGGGAAGTCGTCGATGTAAACCAGAAGATGCTGACAACCATGATCTCTCGAGATCATTGGCCAGAACCGAGAAGGCCTGGGATATTAATCCTATCTCCATCCCGACAGAGGGGAGGGACACCAAACTCGCAAGTTCCCCGACGAAGCCGTAGCTGGCTGAGCTTCATCAGACGCAGGCGGAACTTGAGGACACCAATATGTTGTGACACCATCCCCTCCACAGGATGTCGCCGCCATAGATCGACACTTATCATGCCGGACCTAAGCCCAACGATCGACTCCAAACTCCAGCCCATCAACAATCTTCCGAGGAAGAACACCGATTTGGGGCGGGCAGAAGGACCTTTATTCTTGTCACCTCCGATGCCCCTACACCGAAGATGAATAACTCAAAGACCCTACGGGGACCGGACATCTGATCTGAGATTCCCCCACTCTCCAGCCGCCGCAACGGCTTGTGGAGGGCAGAGGAACCAGCGGCGGTGGCGCCGGCGGCCAAGGGTAGCTAGACCATCATCTAATCGCCTCTTCCATGAGAGGCCTACTGAAAAAACACGGTTTGCTAATAAATATGGACGGAAAAAAATCCAGCCTAACTAAAGGGTGTGTCTAGAACTCAGTCGATGGAGACTTAACGAAGTCTCAATCAAGTGACGTTAGCGTGTTTTTTTTGCTACAAGCAGCACGGCTGGATGCTACAAACGGCGACAAAAAATGTTGCGACGGCATTGCAAGCAACAACAATAAATGCTACAACCGTTCTATCTGAAATGCTACAACTATCAATGAAGGATGTTGCAAACGGTGAGATGACGTGGTACAACCGATGAGGGGTGACAGTAAAGGTTTTGGATATAGTACCATAATCATGGTACCGACCGAAAAACAGTGAAACAAACAAGTCCCATGGAGAAAACCAGTTGAAGGTATGATGTTGATTAATTATGAACATGGGTGGTGATAAGAGATTGTCATGGACACTGCAAGCTCCCACAGATACCTGATGCTTTCATGTAGGGTTTGATACTTGAACAGCAGCATGCAAGTAGTGAAAACAATGCAGAACGGCGGCTTCTCGGCAACAACGTTGTCAACTATATACATGTAGAATGCAATATTATATACTATGTTGTTTGGTTCTGATAAGGTTCAGGTTTGTAGGCCATGAGCTATCTAGGAATGCTTTCTCTTCGCATATAGTTGTTACGCTCCCGCTAGTCAATTTCCGCACAGATACAGGATTTGGTACAGAATCGATCGAGAGCTAGGGTTCCTGAGAGGGAAGGAAGGAAATCGGGAAGGTAGCCGCCGCCAGATACAACTAGTTAATCGCCACCTCACGCAGGAGGGCTCGGTCTCCCTTTAACCCTGCCCGTGGTATCCCACACTTGGGCCAGGAAGCGACTGTTGGGCTTGGGCTGTCGGCGAGGTCGTTCCAGCCCAACAGAAGCTGTCTTGGTTGCAGTCGGTGGGGTCGCCATGTCAGGGGCCGTGACATCCCCCCCTCCATGAGACACAGCTTGTCCCCAAGCTGGCGCCCTCGGAAAGTGTTGCAGCAGCTCCATGCGATCTTCCCAAGTTGCAAGTTCAGATGGTTGATCTGTCCACCGTACCAGGACCTGTGGTACCTGAGTGCCGCCCCGCTGGACTTGACGGTCCTGTAGGATCTCTTCCGGCACCGGACTTGAAGCCGCTGCTGCTGGCAGTTGAACTTGCGCCTGCTCCGTGGGCAGTAGCGCTTGACGGAGCTGGGAGACGTGGAAGACTGGATGCATGGTGCTGGACTCCGGTAGGCGAAACTTGTATGCGACGGCACCAATGCGCTGGACAACCTGGTACGGGCCGAAGTAGCGAAATGCCAACTTTTGATTAGCACGGGTGGCCACCGAACGCTGCACGTAGGGTTGCAATTTGAGGAAAACCCAGTCGTCAACAGCGAAGGTGCGATCAGAGCGGCGCTTGTCTGCTGAGTCCTTCATCTGCTGTCGTGCACGCAACAGATGTTGGTGGATGAGTGATGTCATCTGCGCCCTGTCTTGAAGCCAGTCTGCCAGGTCTGGAGAAGTACATGCCACCGGATCGACGATGCCGAAATGACGAGGGGCATGGCCATAGAGGACCTCAAAAGGAGACGTACCCAGGGCCGAGTGCGGCGAAGTGTTGTACCAGAACTCCGCTAGTGGAAGCCAGACGCACCATTTGGTTGGGCATGCATTGACGAAACAGTGAAGGAATGTCTCCAGGCACTGATTGACCCGCTCTGTTTGCCCGTCCGTCTGCGGGTGTCGTGCTGTACTCATGCGGAGCTGGGTGTGCGTAAGCCGAAACAACTCCTTCCAGAGGGTGCTTGTGAAGATCGGGTCGCGATCCGAGACGATTGACTCCGGCAGGCCATGCAATTTGTAAATGTTAGCAACAAAGGCCTGAGCCACTTGGAACGCAGTGAAAGGGTGCTACAGGGCTATGAAATGGGCATACCGTGAGAATTTATCCACGACGACAAGGATGGAATTGCATCCAGAGGAACGAGGCAAGCCCTCCACGAAGTCCATAGTGATGAGTTGCCACGCCTGGGTTGGTACTGGTAGCGGCTCGAGTAGCCCGGGATATCGCACCCGCTCCGGTTTTGCTTGCTTGCAAATTTGGCACGCTTCCACAAAGATCTTGACATGGTGCTTATGGCCTGGCCAAGTGAATAGCCGGCGCACCCGGCGGTATGTGGCATTGAACCCCGAGTGGCCTCCGATTGCTCCAGCATGCAAGGCAGACAGCACTTGCTTCTGCAACTCCACGTTGTCGCCAAGCCAAATTCGCCCGTGTTGCTTGATGATTCCATTCTGCAAATGAAACCCATCCAGATCACCTGTCGAGGTCGCCAGGCATGTGAGAAGCTTCTGTGCTGTTGGATCCTCCACGTATCCTTGCTGAACAGCTTCCAGCCATGCCGGTACTGCGGTGGTGATGGCTGCGAGGTCGCCTTGGGGTGGCCCTGGTTTGCGAGACAAAGCATCAGCAGCCCGGTTGTCGATGCCCTTCTTGTAGACGATGCGGTAACGTAACTCGAACAGCTTGGCCATGATCTTCTGCTGCCATGGCGTGGCCAACCACTGATCTTCGAGATGGATGAGGCTGCGCTGGTCCGTGTGAATAATGAACTCATCGTTTTGCAGGTATGCACGCCAATGGTCCACGGCCATAAGAATGGCCAATCCTTCCTTCTCATAGGTGGATAGCTGTCTGTTGCGCAGGCCTAACGCGCGACTGAGAAACGCGATCGGGTGCTTGTCCTGGGAGAGAACTGCGCCAATTCCCAAGTCCGAAGCATCGGTCTCGAGCTCGAAGGTCTTCGTGAAATCAGGCAGTGCCAGCACTGGGGCAGTGACCAAGGCATGCTGCAGAACGCGAAAGGCGCCATCCTCCAGCTCTGTCCAGCGAAAAACTACCCCTTTCTTGAGCAGATCGGTCAGTGGGCGACTGGTGACTGCGAAGCCTCGGACGAACTTGCGGTAATAACCCGCAAGGCCCAGAAACCCACGAACTTCTTTGACATTGGTTGGTACGGGCCATTGCTGCACTGCAGTGATGTTCCTTTGGTCAGTTCGGACACCCTCGGCGCTGATTTCATGCCCCAAATATCTGAGTTGTGTACGGGCAAAAAAACACTTGCTGCGCTTCACTTTCAGGCCGTGTTCTTGCAGGCGTTGGAACACTTGACGAAGAAGATGCACATGAGTGTCCATGTCACGACTGTGCACCAGAATATCGTCGATAAAGACCAGCACCCCATGACGAACCAGTGGGTGTAACACAATGTGCATGCCCCCTTGGAAAGTTGACGGACCCGCTCTGACACCGTACGGCATTACTTTGAATTCAAAGTGCCCGTGGTGGGTTTTAAACGCTGTTTTATGCTCATCCTCCGGTCGCATGCGAATCTGGTGGTAACCTGCCCTTAGATCCAAGCTGTAAAGAACCGTGACCCTGCTAGCTCGTCAAGAAGTTCTTCAATCACAGGCAGAGGGTAGCGATTCTTGACAGTGACTGCATTGAGATGCCGATAGTCTACACAAAATCGCCAGGTAAGGTCCTTTTTCTACACCAAAAGAACCGGAGATGCGAACGGGCTGGAGCTGGGTTGGATTATCCCCTGGGCGAGAATTTCTGAGACCTGACGTTCCACTTCGTCCTTCTGCGCTGGGTTGTGCCTGTATGGTCTGAGGTTAACTGGCCGAGGTCCAGGCACCAGTGGAATGGCGTGGTCGAACGAGCGTTGAGGAGGCAGGCTGTTGGGTTCCTCAAAAAGCACCGCATATTGTTCCAAGAGTTCAGCAACTTCGGGTGGAATAGGTGGTGTTTCCATGTCGTCAGTGAGAGCACAGAGTTGCACCACTCGGGTCACGGCCTTCTGATCCAGGAGTTCACGCAGTTCGCGGCCCGCGATCTGCTGACACTGAGTGACATCCGCTTGAGCACCGCTGAGGTGAACTTGTTTGCCTTCATATTCGAAATCCATGGTTTTCTGAAGCCAATGAACCTTCATGGGGCTGTGACGCACGAGCCAATCGATGCCTAAGATCACATCATAACACCCCAGTGGCAGGACCTTGAGATTTGTAGAAAACTGAACCCCTTGGGAGCGCCAAGAACAGGCAGGTATCTCCTGTTCACAGCGAAGCACTCCCCCATTGGCGACTCGCACTGACAAAGGATGACGAGCTTGCCGAACACCTTGCAATTGTGCTGCCAACCCTGAGCTGACGAAACTGTGCGATGATCCAGAATCCACGAGCATGAGCACTTCTCGCTTCTGAACCCAGCCATGGAGCCGCATGGTTGTGGCTGATTCAGCACCTTCCAGGGCTTCTTTAGACAACACGCAGCAATCAGCCTCGGCCGCAGTGGATTCCTCGGTTGTACTGTCTGTAGTCTGAGCTTGAAACATTTCCAGGAGCTCCTCCACTACATGAAGCTACACCGTGGGTGCACAACGGTGGTCGCGCCCCCACCGTTCACCGCACATGAAGCAGAGACCCTTGGCGCGTCGATAGGCACGAAGAGCTGCCAGCTTGTCGTCGCTTGTCGCCGGCCTGGTGCTGTCGGAGGCGCGACGATCCTCTTGGCGCGCCTCGGGCGGAGGTGCGCTCGGTCGTGCTGGGGGCAGCGGCAAAGGAAGAGCCGTGCAGGGCACCGTACGGCTGCTCCCCGGCAGCGTGGGCGGAAAGGAATGCCGCCTGTCCTCTCGCCTGAATGTCTCCACCACTTCCTCCTGCAAACATGCAAGATCCACAGCAGTATCCAGTGTTTTTGGGCGATGTAAAACAACAGCCGCGCGGATATCGCGCTGTAACCCATCTATAAACTGAGTAACAAAGAAAGCGGGATCCCAAGAGGTGTGGTGAGCTAAGAGTTGATGCATAATTTGCGTGAATTGCTCAGCATATTCAGCCACTGTCCCAGTTTGCTTAAGCCTGTTGAACTGACGGAGAAGATTTTGAAATTCTTCTCGCCCAAATTGGGTGCAAATGGCAGCGGCAAATTCACCCCAATCTGGGTAGTGGAGGTGCGCTTGCGAGGATTGCAGCCAGGTGAGCGCCCCCTCGGTGAAGTACATGGCAGCACAACTAACCCACGCGTCCGGACTGATCGTGCATACCCGAAAGTAGGCTTCGCACTTGAGGCGCCAAGCCTTCGGGCTAGTACCGTCGAAAATCGGAAAATCGAAACGCGGCGGTGGTGGTAGGCGATGATAACCCCGGTCCCCTGAGAATGAGTGCTCCCCTTGATGATAGGAGTCGAACGTACCAGTGGCCGGAGGCAATCGCGGGGTGTATGGTTCCCCCGACGATTTCCCCCGAAGATCTGTTGCGACGCCGTGGCTCTGTGGCCCGAGATCGGGGACACCGCCATGTTGCGGCCGTGGCGCTTCCACCAGTAGGGGAAGCAGGGGCGGCAGATCCGCGAGGCGGACCTGGGTCGGCGCCGCTTCCTTGGCCTTGTCCACCGGCGGGGCCTTGTCGGTGAGCTGAGTGCGGAGGCTGCCAACCTCCTGTCGCAGCTCCTCCATGGATCTCTCGACGACGGGCTTCCAACCTTGCAGCTCGAGCACCACGGGCTGGAGAGCGTCGATCTTGGTGGTGAGCGCGGTGATGGCCGTGGTGAGGTCCGCCAGCGCCTTGGTGTGGTCGTCCATGGCGGTCGCCTTGCCCCGACGGGTTTGGATGATGGAGGGGAAACACCCGGCCAGATTCGGGAGTGGAGAATTTTTGTGGGTGGATCGGAGTGGCTCTGATGCCAATTGTTACGCTCCCGCTAGTCAATTTCCGCACAGATACAGGATTTGGTACAGAATCGATCGAGAGCTAGGGTTCCTGAGAGGGAAGGAAGGAAATCGGGAAGGTAGCCGCCGCCAGATACAACTAGTTAATCGCCACCTCACGCAGGAGGGCTCGGTCTCCCTTTAACCCTGCCCGTGGTATCCCACACTTGGGCCAGGAAGCGACTGTTGGGCTTGGGCTGTCGGCGAGGTCGTTCCAGCCCAACAGGAGCTGTCTTGGTTGCAGTCGGTGGGGTCGCCATGTCAGGGGCCGTGACATGGCGACCCCACCGACTGCAACCAAGACAGCTCGCCGACAAGCGGAACCAGCGGCGGTGGCGCCGGCGGCCAAGGGTAGCTAAACCATCATCTAATCGCCTCTTCCATGAGAGGCCTACTGAAAAAACACGGTTTGCTAATAAATATGGACGGAAAAAAATCCAGCCTAACTAAAGGGTGTGTCTAGAACTCAGTCGATGGAGACTTAACGAAGTCTCAATCGAGTGACGTTAGCGTGTTTTTTTTGCTACAAGCAGCACGGCTGGATGCTACAAACGGCGACAAAAAATGTTGCGACGGCATTGCAAGCAACAACAATAAATGCTACAACCGTTCTATCTGAAATGCTATAACTATCAATGAAGGATGTTGCAAACGGTGAGATGACGTGGTACAACCGATGAGGGGTGACAGTAAAGGTTTGGATATAGTACCATAATCATGGTACCGACCGAAAAAACAGTGAAACAAACAAGTCCCATGGAGAAAACCAGTTGAAGGTATGATGTTGATTAATTATGAACATGGGTGGTGATAAGAGATTGTCATGGACACTGCAAGCTCCCACAGATACCTGATGCTTTCATGTAGGGTTTGATACTTGAACAGCAGCATGCAAGTAGTGAAAACAATGCAGAACGGCGGCTTCTCGGCAACAACGTTGTCAACTATATACATGTAGAATGCAATATTATATACTATGTTGTTTGGTTCTGATAAGGTTCAGGTTTGTAGGCCATGAGCTATCTAGGAATGCTTTCTCTTCGCATATAGTTGTTACGCTCCCGCTAGTCAATTTCCGCACAGATACAGGATTTGGTACAGAATCGATCGAGAGCTAGGGTTCCTGAGAGGGAAGGAAGGAAATCGGGAAGGTAGCCGCCGCCAGATACAACTAGTTAATCGCCACCTCACGCAGGAGGGCTCGGTCTCCCTTTAACCCTGCCCGTGGTATCCCACACTTGGGCCAGGAAGCGACTGTTGGGCTTGGGCTGTCGGCGAGGTCGTTCCAGCCCAACAGGAGCTGTCTTGGTTGCAGTCGGTGGGGTCGCCATGTCAGGGGCCGTGACATCCCCCCCTCCATGAGACACAGCTTGTCCCCAAGCTGGCGCCCTCGGAAAGTGTTGCAGCAGCTCCATGCGATCTTCCCAAGTTGCAAGTTCAGATGGTTGATCTGTCCACCGTACCAGGACCTGTGGTACCTGAGTGCCGCCCCGCTGGACTTGACGGTCCTGTAGGATCTCTTCCGGCACCGGACTTGAAGCCGCTGCTGCTGGCAGTTGAACTTGCGCCTGCTCCGTGGGCGGTAGCGCTTGACGGAGCTGGGAGACGTGGAAGACTGGATGCATGGTGCTGGACTCCGGTAGGCGAAACTTGTATGCGACGGCACCAATGCGCTGGACAACCTGGTACGGGCCGAAGTAGCGAAATGCCAACTTTTGATTAGCACGGGTGGCCACCGAACGCTGCACGTAGGGTTGCAATTTGAGGAAAACCCAGTCGTCAACAGCGAAGGTGCGATCAGAGCGGCGCTTGTCTGCTGAGTCCTTCATCTGCTGTCGTGCACGCAACAGATGTTGGTGGATGAGTGCCGTCATCTGCGCCCTGTCTTGAAGCCAGTCTGCCAGGTCTGGAGAAGTACATGCCACTGGATCGACGATGCCGAAATGACGAGGGGCATGGCCATAGAGGACCTCAACAGGAGACGTACCCAGGGCCGAGTGCGGCGAAGTGTTGTACCAGAACTCCGCTAGTGGAAGCCAGACGCACCATTTGGTTGGGCATGCATTGACGAAACAGTGAAGGAATGTCTCCAGGCACTGATTGACCCGCTCTGTTTGCCCGTCCGTCTGCGGGTGTCGTGCTGTACTCATGCGGAGCTGGGTGTGCGTAAGCCGAAACAACTCCTTCCAGAGGGTGCTTGTGAAGATCGGGTCGCGATCCGAGACGATTGACTCCGGCAGGCCATGCAATTTGTAAATGTTAGCAACGAAGGCCTGAGCCACTTGGAACGCAGTGAAAGGGTGCGACAGGGCTATGAAATGGGCATACCGTGAGAATTTATCCACGACGACAAGGATGGAATTGCATCCACAGCATGAGCATCATTGTTGCCGCCGCCATCGTCGTTGTCATCATCGGCATCCTCGTCGTCATTGTTATAACTCAACCGCCTAAGGAAGAGGCCAATGTACTCGGTCTCGTCCCCTTCAAACCCGGATGGGTACACACTTATGGCCCACTCGTATCCCCCCACTTGAAAACTGCCAGATTGGATGTATTGACCACCACTGTGCGTCTTCCTGATGGCTTTCAAGCTTTCGATCCTAAACTCGTGTGTGCCGATCATCACCGCTGATGGGTTATACCTCGACACGCTCTCTCTGCTGCTATCAGTGCCACAACCGGTGGAAGAAGTAGATGGAGATTTGTTGCGAGCCACCGCACGCGTGGCTAATTTCTTAGTGATCTCGTATATAAAAGAGGGGCATTCTTTCTCGAGCTCCTTGTACTCATTGGTGGCTTGCACGGCGTTGTAGATGTCAGGGTCGGACGCTATGAACTCAACACACGAGGCCTCGAGTTGTCGGCAGCTGTGCCTGTTGTGCACCAGCATCAGCGTCGACATGACGTTGCCAACCGTGATGCTCTTGGACAGTATGTTCTCACACATGAGCCTAAGCCTCTCCAGGTCATATAGGTCTGCGGCCACGAGGAGGTCGCGCACCATTGCCAAGTGGCATGTTCCTTTGTTGGTTTGGGCCAGCTCGTCGGTGTAAATGAAGTGGAGCATGGCGTTGAATGTCGATGCGCTCATGTCGTCGATCCGTAGGCTGCGCATGGTCTTCTCCTTCATCTCCCCGTGGAACTGTGCGGCGAAGACCGGCGACCGCATGGCTAGCACGAGCTTGTGCGCTTGGATCTTGGTCTGGTCGACCACGAACGTCACGTCCGGCCACCACATCTCCTGCCGGAGCCTATGGATGTCCTGGGATAGGCTCGGCGGCGGAGGCACAACGACCGAGTAGTTCCTGGTGGTCCCATCTACAGACTCCTCCCGGATAACGTCCACGGTGCAGTGGATGGTAAGGCAGTCGTCCATGACGTAGCGTTCCTGGTGTTCCAGGAACATGTCGGGGACGGAGAGCTCCCAGGCGACGGCCTTCCTGGACCTGGCCGGAAAGATGTGGGGCTCGGCGCTGTGCCACTCTGCGCCGGGGTAGCGGCCACAGCCTGTGGGGTCGTCGATCCGGACGCTGGCCATGGCGACGACGTCCTCGTCGGTCTGGTTCCTCGAGAGCTCTATGGAGATTGACGCTAGGGTGAGGCCCCGCGCTTGCTCTGGTTTTGCGACGAAGCGGCATACGAGGGCCCAGACGAAGCCGCCGGCGTCGAAACTCCGGGACCTGATGGTGTTGTCGGCGCCGAACATGCGGCGCGTGCTGTAGCCGACGATGTCGAGCTGGTGCACCCCGCGGACGATCGCGGACCTGTGCGTCGACGCCGTCTTGTGCTGCGTCGCCATGGCCGAGCCGTGGTCGTCCTCCTAGCTAGTTGCTTTCTCCTCTCGATCGAGCGATCGACTGCATATATGAGAGAAGATGATGTGTTGGAGTCCAGCATGGTCTACAATTGTATATTTCGATCGACACCCGGCCACCTGTGCTTCGTTTATGCCTGGGTTAATTGCTGCTGCTCTGCGCTACGTCATATCAGTCCTGGCCGGTGACGTTCCACTGATTTTATGTGTTTTTTAAGGCCATCATGGCTAGCTTTATTGATTAATCAGTAGAGATACATTATCTACGAGTTTGCTCATGAGACAATCTAGAGACTCGTCGGTCCAACTAGAAGAAATTTTATTATAATAACTAAACCTAGCTAGCGCATGCCCCGTTTGATTTGCTGACCGAAAGCAATACTTAAACTTGACCTTTTCAATCAAGGTAGAGATGTCCATACATTTCATGAATATCGTTGCTGTCGCGTCCCACCAAGTACTCTGACCGGAACAGCAGTTGATCACCGTTAGCGAGTCGGATTCCGCTTCAACCCGCTGGAACCCTAGGCTATTTGCCAAGTTTAGTCCGTCTCTCATCGCCATTGCCTCTGATTACATTGCGTCCGCTGCATAGGGGGTAAACTTACATTGAGCTGCGAGAAAAATACCTCGTTCATCTCTAATAATTCATGTCGTAGCTCCAACTCCTTCGTCCCAAAAAACGCCATGTCCACATTAAGTTTGACAAACTTTGGGTCCGGCTTCAACCATCTTGCCTCCTCTGTCACAACTATCTTCGCCGTGGCTCGATGATAGTTGCTTGTAATCGCTAAGACCGAGAAAGACCATCTTACCGGTGGCGGGCAACTCTAATTATGTGTTATAAGGCGGCGTGTCCACCAGAGATACCAACATCCCACCACTATGACCTGTTTAATGTCCAATGTCGGCATTAGATGTTGTGGCGTTTGATCAATAGACAAGATATACTCCATAATGACCGACCCAGATCTATCAACATTTGCTACAGTGTTGATAAAATCTGCCAATACAAGCCGGTTCCACATATCTCTCGAGTGAATACACGTGAAGAATAGATGGCGAATACCTTCAGAGCTCTGGTGGCAAATTGGGCACCCTCCGATTACCCTGACATGTCTATTAGCGAGTATACAGAATTCTGTGCAGTAAATGCCAACAAAATATGGAAACTTCACGTGGAATTTGTAGCTTCCATAATGTACTCCACACCACTAGAGTAGCAGAACCTCCTGGTCGACTGATGTCATTTGCATGCGCCCCAAATTTATGTAACCATTGGATTATGTATGTTGTACGAACGAAGAAAATCCCTTTTTTATCGGGGTGCCATGCGATGAAACCATCAAATTCACGAAGACTTAAGGGGATTTGCAGAATCCTTGGAGCATCCACGGGACTAAAAGTTACTATATCTTTGGGGGTTATTTTTTGCGCGGGTGTTATCCTCGGTTTAGGAGGTATTTTTGCCTTCCTTGTTTATTTATCTATGAGATATAATTCACAAGACATGATAGAACTATTAAAAAATTGAATGTTGTACAAACGCAAGCGCTTATATACACGCGCATACGCTCACCTTTATGATCGCACACACGCATACCCTATCCCTATGAGTACCTCCGAAAGACGGAGCCGACATATCATCTTGAAATTTACGAAGTCACGTAGGCACCTCGTCTTCGACGAGACTCCCACTAAATGTGCATCGCCGGAAATAAATCCAGGAATAAATGCGAGCACCAGGATTTGAACCATGATATGTTGGAGATACCACAATCCCTCTAACCATCCAACCACAGGTTAATTCGCTACAGAATTATAATTTTAAAGTCATAAATCTCAAGATGTTATGCCGGCTCAATATTTTATAGGTTCATAGGAATAGGATGTACGCGCATGCGTTCATAAGCATGTTATATATATAGGGATAACATTATTTTAAATTAGTATGCGCTTAGGTTAGTATGCGTTTAAGTTAATATACGATTAGTTTAATATGCGTTTAGGCTAATGTGTAATTAAGCTAATATGCGTAGGTAATGCACGATTAGTCTAATATTATATTCACTGCAATATTTAATTCAACGTTGTTTGCACAATCTATTCTTTATTGAGTTGTTTATATTTTATGCAGGATCTATCGTGGGCTGGCGAGGCCAACAGTACAACCGGTGGTGTTCGCAGTGGTGTGATATCCTACGCAATACTCACCATATTTCTCATTATATTGTATCAGATGAAGCTAATTTCGTTCACTTGAAATTTTTGAATTTAAACTTATGGGGTAAATTCTTATCATCTTCCCAAGCAGTTTCACCCGAAGTGAACACTTCTCTACGGCCATAAGGTTCTCTTTGAAACGCCACACAAGGCTACACATAGAACTACTGTCAGAGGTTTCTCCTATAAGATCCCTAGCATAAGAACTCGTCCCATAAATTCATAAATAAAAATATCAAGTGAAGCACAAAACTACTTCATTTCAACAACATAATTTATATATGGCTTTCCATTTCGGGAAGCCCCGAAGGGATTACACGAACTAGGAAAAATACCTTCTTATTCTTGGCGGTTACAGCGCCTTTGATATGGTGGCGATTCTACAAGTGGTGGTGGTACTGCTACTACTAAGAGTGCTCTCGAGGCTGCTCTTCTTGCTCGAGGCTCTGGACTCCGTCGCTGCTCCTGTCCTCCTCTCCTGAAGCCAGCCCCTCCTTTTATAGTCGCGGGGGAGGCGCTAGGGAGCCTTCTCTTCTTTATTCATATGGCAGAGCTTTTTGGAGCGAGGATAAGGATGTCTTCACGAGAGCGGACGATAGCTTCTCGTTACTTTATTGCGGCCTTCTCAGCTCCTCGTTACTTGCATTGCGGCCTTTTCAGCTTCGTTACTCACATTCTGTCTTGACTAAAACATCTGCCTTCTTCTGCGATGCATGCGGCGATGCTCAAGCTTGCTCTTCTTCATGCGGATGATGCTTTATTCTTCATCCGAGGTAATCTTACAATCGCTTCCTAAATAAATTACATTTAGAATATAGATAGTTACATGCATATTGATTCAATATGTAAAATTTGGTACAAAAACAAAAATATGTGTTATAAGATCAGAAAAATCACATTTTATGTATGTTTTACACTATGTTTTTACATTTATAATTTTACGTAACATAAAATATTTTTTACGAAAAGTACATATTTTTTTACGTTCTCTTTTTATGTATGAAATAAGGCAAATTTTACGAAACGTAAAAATACGGTGCATAGATGTCAAAATAGAGAGGGGGTGAAGAATAAATATTCCTCATCCAAGATGACGAATAGCGCGACCCAAGATGCATTGTATTGTGTTAAAAAAACAAATAGAACACCCACAAAAAAACAAATAATACAAATGTAGTAACTTAATTGTGACAGGTTGTGAACTCATCGGCAACATCTGGTGCTCCGCCATGGAGCTCCCTCTGCTTGGTTGTTTGAGTAGCATTTGTGTGTGTGTGTGTAGATGGTCATTTCGGGTTTAAGGAGGTTTATCCATAGATTTTGCTTAGCCCTTCTACAATGAAGGAGATGGCTACATTTTTAATCGCTTAACCTGCAGACAAGTGTGTGTTTAGTCCATTGACTTCAAAACCTAACAAGTTGACCCTTAACATTTACAAATTGATGTTGGGGGTGGAGAGCAACAACATGCTGCACAAATTCACCGACACAACAAATATGCAGACTACACAGACCTCTTCACTTATGATGAACTTTGAGGACAGCTTCAACCAACAAATAAGCTGTGGAATAATACAAACAACATGCACCTATAACACAGGATTTAACGTGAAAAAACCTTCTCAACTTGAGGAGTAAAAAACCATGACTGTGGACCGACTGGTCCACAAACGTTCACTATGAGAATGATGAGTAAAAGGTCTTCTCTAGAACACCTAGAGAGATTTACAACACACTCTCCACATTGCCAACCCGTAGCAACAACAACAACCACCAGAGGCAAGATTTCAGCACAGCAAAGTTTATACAGCTTCTGTATTCTTCAGTGTTTTGCAAAATTGCTCTTAAACTGCTAGACCAAATAGCATCAAATTTGGCAGACAAGTAGACACACGAGTTCTTGAGATCCCTTCAAAATTTCAGCTCAATCGGACACCGTTTGCCTACCCAAACTGTTAGTCTCCCAAAACTACACTGTTATGAAACTGCAGCAGTCAAAGCTGATAGAACCACTCTCAAATCTGATGCTCCACTAACCCAATCCTCAAACCAGCTAAGCAGATCGAAGTACTCAAAGTAAGGAATGAGCTCACCAAGTTTGGTGCCAATCCAAGCACGTTTGAGTCTCCAATCACCATCTTAAACACTGTCTAGTCAGATGCAGCAAATCTGGATATAACCTCCACTTCTTCTTCTTCTTCCTCTCTTTCACATGCTGTGTTTTTTCTCTTGTGTGCTCTCTCACACTATCAAGAATGGCAGCCACCACCAGCAGGGGTTGAGTGGCTAGGGTTTTCTCCTTGCTTCACTTCCCTCGGAAGCGCTCTCAACCGTAAGATGCAGCGAAGATCAACCGCTGACATGTGTTGGACTTATGGGCTGATGTTGGGCTGCCAACACACCTCCATGTGGAGGAACTTTGCCCAACAATTGAGAACCTTAAAGAAGAGATTAGAGATTGTTGGCAAAAGGCGATTTCTCGCCGTTCCCGTCAGCGAGATTGGCGGTCCTCCACACCTTCGATGCCCATCTTGGTTGCTCGAGGTGGATCTGGCCGCAGGCGCTCATCGGTTGGGCAGGGTAGGTTTCACTTTTGGGAGGTATAGTGTCTGGATGACGAGTTCATGGAGACCTCGTTGTCATAGAATAAGGTCCTCCCAAGGTCGTCCCACTCCTGGTAGTGTTCTCTCCAGTTCTGTCGTTGGGCGCATGGAGGTCGTCCTCTCTGAATCTGGTAGTATGCATCTGGACGAGTGTTGTACATGAGATTCTCTCTGTTCTGCGGATTTGGCCTCCTTTTGGCAGTGGTGATGGTAGAGGTTGAAGAAATAAAATTGCATGAGCTTTCAAGTCCAGATATGCCAAGGAGCAATGGTTAATGCTCCTGCCTTTGTGAGGCTTCAAGTTGGGGTTCCTCCTCCTTTTCTCAGCTGGTTCTTCGACGGTGGGTCAATGAGGAGCTTTCTCTGGGGCGTCGCCCCACCGATGGGGTTTCTTCGGTGGTTTTGCTTTGCCTTCAGTGGTGGCCTTCTACTACGACATATATGGCCATGTTTGGCGAGTTGGTGCTCCTGGAACCGGGGAAGCGGTCTTTAGTGTTGTTAGCTTCCTTGGGCACCGAACCAAGAGGCGAGGTAGCTCGTTCTTGGCTTGCAGCTTCGGCGAAGATGGAGTCTGAGACCTTGTTTTCCATTTTTTGGATTTGTTGTATTTAGAGTCCTTTCTAAATCGTTCTATTCCCTGATGTACTATCATATATGAATATGGAAATACCTGTGGGTGTTTCTTTAAAAACATTTCTAAATTGGACAATTTCAGCCCCTCAACCACTAGAAGTGGTTTCTTTGATGAGGTGGAATGGTTTGATTGTTTTCCTTGAGGTGATAACTGCTATTCCAACTTGGCATCTAATTATATCACCTCGTGTACCCATTTTTTTTTACTTTGATCCATGGTTTCTATCTTGTTTTACTTACATGCGGGCACCACCTGCAAGGTGCATCTGCACCCTCCAAGCCTACCTCTATCAGGAAAATATACTCACCCCTTCTCCTCTAGACTAGCATTCCAACACCACATGAGCCTGGAGTTTAGTTTCTGGTGAAACCTATTAGCTCTAGCATCCTTCCCCGAGCCTCCCATGCCTCATAGATCGCATGGCCTATTTGAAGAACTCAATCCTCCGCAACCTCTACCCAGCGGCAGAACCATGAAAAAGTGACCCAGATAAATAAACTAAATGCATGGTATATGACCAAGAATTGATCTACCAACAAAGAACCGTTACCAAACCTGAACGGATGGAAACAAAAAAATGTTCCCTAATTTGGTCATCACAATTGAAGAGCCAAAAATGATCACTCCCCCCCTCCTCTACTCTCTATCCCACACTGTCCCAACCTACGAACCCATCTACATCTCTCACCTAGACCAATCCACGTGCACAACCGATGCAACCACACTCTCGAGTAGCTAGTAGGCTAGGCTATAGCCATCTTCGCCAGCCCAACCCTGAAATATCTCTTGTCACTATTATAAATTCAGAGTTGAAATATCTCTTCTCAGTACTAATGTGAGAGGCGACTAAAAGAGGCGGTCATAAACATTAAAACTTTTAGCCGTTTCTAACGAGCATGATTAGGCGGTTTAAAAAAGTAAACTACCTCCAATAAGCTAGTGCGTAACTGAAGGCGGTTCGAGATGGAAACCGCCTCTAATATGGATACATTGGAGGCGGTATACATCACAAAATCGTCTTCGATTACGATGCATTGACCTTTGTAGCATAACATGCAATGCAGTCGTTGTGTTGGATTCTTTTAATGGAGTATGTGACACTCTAATCACAACCAATGACTAATACTATGAGCTTGCTACTAAAAAACCCCGACATGGTATAGACCACACGCTAGTAGGTGATTAACACACTACTACTGACATGGATTCTACCTTCGATGTGATAGACACTACTCCCTCCATATGGATTTGTGAGGATTTTTTTTATTTGACATCAAATTTTAACCATAGATTTAATTAATAAAGTACTCCCTCTGTTCCTAAATATATGACATTTTGCCTAAAAAATTATTATTTTTGAAACAAGACAAAAGATTTGCCATTTCATTGATTAAGAAGAAGAGAATTGCCTGGTTAATTGATGGAAAACCGGGCTAAAACCGATACAACCCAGCCCACATGATATGGGCACCACCAGCCAACCTGCTCACAGACATGGAACACAAAGCTGCAAAGAAGAAAGACATCCGCCAAGGAGTCGCAAGCGTTATCATCATCACCGATTGTCTTGAACGAGCGACTCCAGCTTCACCATAGAGCTCCACAATCAAAGCCAACCCAGAAACAGCTGCGCAGAAGCCAAGACGATACATGCCACCAGAAAGCCACACGCGCAAGCAACCGACAACTTCGACTTTGACCACGAGCATTACAAGGAAGATATGCAGGACTTGCGCCAACCATACCCTCTGCAAACGACCATCGAGTGCCTATCATCGTCACCACCTGGACCCGCTCCACCGCAGCTCCGACTTCAAAGCAACCCAACAATCCACTAAAGAGCACCTCGGACATGCCGGGAAGAACCCACTACAAAAGTCCATGCCGCGACCGAAGCTCCACTCGACGCCATCATCGTTGCCAGAACAGAAACCAGCGCCCCGCCTCCGCTAACCACGCGGCGAAGATGCCGCCATCCACCGGTCTTCCAGTCGTAGCCGACTCCAAGACGATGCCCCCAAGGAGGAGAGAGACATGAAGACGCCTTCATCGCCCGATCTAGCGGATCTGAGGTTTCGTTCTGAAGCCCAAGCCATGGAGAGGAGGAGCACACCTCCATGACGACACTTCCAAGAAAGGGCACAACACCCGCGGGCGCCGCCATCGCCGGCTCCAATGCAAACGGAGCAAGGATTTCTCCCCGAGACATGTCGACCACCTCTACCACCACCGACCGCCGCCCACCAACCATCACACCTGCCGAGGCTGGCCTCCTTTGTGTGGCAGGATCCCACGATCCAACGCGCCCAGATACGCACCACCCCTGGCCATAGCCGCCGACCACTACCGCCACAGAAACCAGCACCGCAATGCAAACGAGCAACACCCAGATCAGAGAGATCCAAATCGGAGCTGCTCGAAGGAAGCCGTTGGGCAGGAGCAGACCTTCGACCCACACCACACCTCGCGCCCCGGGGAACACAACCAGTCGTGCCCGACGAGCGCCAGCCGCCGGCCATCGACCTGCGCTCCACGCACACATCTGGATCATCGCGCACACACACGCCATCCACGCAAGCTGTCCACGCCCAGGTCATGCAAGAGCCCGGAACCAGGCCGCTGCCCCGGCGCCCCCACTCGCCGCCCGCAGCCGATGCGAGTCACCGCACGCCCGCAGCCATTTGCCGGCCGCCGCCGCAAGCTCCCCCTCGCCAGCGAGCCGTCGGGGAAAAGAGACCCTCGCCGCCGCCGGATCCATGCAGGCTTCGCCCGGTGGAGCCATTGGCGACGGCGAGGGGAGGAGAAGCGGTGGATGGTGTCAGAGGCGCCGCCCGAGTCGCCTCTTGCCTGAAAAATTATATCATAAGAACCTCTTTCGAATACAATCCAGTACAGAGTAGTATACTTTTCATAGCATATACTCTACTTCATATTTTGTTAGTCATTTTAGATGATGCAAGGGCACTTGAAAAAAAAAGAATATTTAGATGGTACAAAATGTGACTTATCCCAAAACAACAGAAAGTGAATAAATTTTTTTAATGGACAAAAAAAAGGAAGTGAGTAAAATGGAAATTGTCACGAAAGGACAAGCCCCGTCTTCTCTCTCGCAGTTTGGGATCGAGGCATCGAGCTTTTCTTCCTCCCGTAAAATCTCCCAATCGACCGCCGCTGGGAGAGAGCAGTCGCGCCGGAGCCGGAGGACTTCTCTGCGCCGCCATCACCACTGTCCACCGTGGCGGGTAGGGGAGGGGTACGTGGCGTCTACTGTAGGCCGCCGTCGGTGCTGGGAGCCATCTCCGCTGGTGCTCTGGGGCCGGGGCCTCCTGAGCCTTTGCTGGGCGCTGGAGGAGCGACGCCGGGGCCCCCTCCGGCCGGGAAAGTTTGCGCCAAGATCAGGATCTGCAGCCGTGGAGTCGAGCCGCCACGCCTTGGTGAGGGACCGAGGGGATGGATTCCCCCATGGCGGAGAAGGCGACGGTGAGAATCCCATAGCCTTTCGTGTTGCCGTTCTTATTCTTGTACCGCCGGTAGATTCGGTGGATGACCAAGTGATTGTACTTTCTTGGCAAGAGCGTGCTGACATCGCATTAGGAATCCAAGGGAAATGAACAAGTGGTGATTGTAATCGGAACAGATCTGGGGTATTTGACCGGTGTCGCATTGTCGGCCGCATTTCCTCGAACCTTGCTCCCAACTAGGATGTCATTGAGCACCGTAAGGACCTGCGGGTTTGGTGTGTTGGAATGGGAGTGACACTGACTGGGAGTAGTGAGATTGGATTTTTTGGGGTTGCTCATATGAGGTGGAAATTCATGCCTTTGTGGGCTTTGGGATAACTTTGTGCTAATTTGGGTCTCACGTAGACGCACATTCGTAGTTCTTGTCACTATATGGCTTGGTACTACTGTTTGTTCTTATATCTGTTAACTATTTCGAGTCTCTGAATTTGGTTAATCGGCAACAAAGTAACCTGATCCATATT
Organism: Triticum aestivum; assembly: GCF_018294505.1. Lineage (NCBI taxonomy): Eukaryota > Viridiplantae > Streptophyta > Magnoliopsida > Poales > Poaceae > Triticum > Triticum aestivum. The sequence continues at coordinate 624,860,604 of NC_057803.1, forward strand.
TCTGTATGCAGAAACCAGAGGAGGAAGATAGGTTGAGCGTGCTGCCAGATGATGTTTTACTGTCTATCCTGCGGAAAGTCGACATAAGCACGGCCGCACGAACAAGTTCACTGTCAACACGGTGGAGGCAGCTGCCCTGGCTGCTGCCTGAGCTCAACATTGATGTCAGCTGTTTCCTACCTGCTCCACGCTCAGACCCGATTGAGGCAAATGACATGCAGGAAGCTATGGTGGCTCTAACCAAAGCAACCAGGAGTTTATTGTCTAAGCCTCATAGAGGATCCACCACCACGAGGCTGGACCTTGTGATCTACTTGATCAATACTTTCTTGTCTGACCTTGGCCCACTGGTGGGTGACGCAGTCGATTGTGGTTTGTTAAAAGATTTGGATCTCACCATTCATGACGGGACAGATGCTCTTGACCGTAATGAAGAGTATATGCTTCAGCGAGCGCAGGATATATATGGGTTTTTCACTGCCTACCCTAGTGTGCTCCATTGCCTCACAAAGCTCTCTCTGTACAATGTATGCTTCAGTGAACTGGACATCAATCGTGTCCTGTTTGACAGCTGCAAGGAACTGAAGCATCTATTCCTCATTTACTGTGATACTGGCCGTCACACTCTCTGTAAGATAGATGCACCAAATTCAAAACTCAGTGTTTTAGAAATCCACTTCTGTCGCTTTGAGATGCTTGAGTTGGTCTGCCTTCCAAAGCTGGAGAAGCTCACATGGTATCATTGGTTGTCTGAATATAGCCCTTTGCTGTTGTGTTATGTCCCATCTCTTGGGGAATTAGAACTCTCATCTGCGTTAACACTAAAGCATGTACCATTTAAATTAAGTGAGGTTCTACATGGAACCACAAGCATACATACTCTGACGTTGGACTTCCAAGGAGAAAAAGTACCACTTTTTTTTTTGTATTCAGTACATTTGTCACGCCTCTGTATTTTCTGTGTGGTCATATTTATCCGGGATATACCATGGATGAGTTTTTGCATGATAGAGTACAAATAGAGCTGTAAATAATTCAAGAACCTCCATACATGTACTGTTTTCTATAGATGCTTTTAAACTGTTTCTTCTTATTTTGTTTTTATCTTGTGGTCAGCTTTGGATGCAACCTGAAATGAAGCAACTCTGCACCGCATTCAACAAGCTAAGGAAGCTGTCTGTGTGTGGTATCTTTGTTGAATTTGACATTATATGGACGACAGCCTTTCTTGTGGCGGCACCCTCCATTGAAATATTATGTATTGAGGTAACTTGTGCAGTTCCAGTCTAGTATTCCAGTTGAAGTATGTTTCTTATTACCCTTCTAAAATAATGCTTTGTAAGCTTCTCTCACTCTACACAACTTATGAACACATCTTCACCTTTCATCTTTGTAAATTGAAATGAAAGGTCCCTTTCTTTTAGCCCCCCCCCCCCCCCCCCCAAATCCCTTTATTCTGTACATTTAGAGCAACTTGTTTTATCGCAAATGAAAAGGGATTTGTTTTTTCAATTCCAGGAAAGTCAACTATATTCGTATGTTTTCCTCATGCAATCTAGGTATGGGACCATGACACATGCGGTTGGGACGAAAATTATAACAGAAAGTTGCTATTCGCCGATAGAAAAAATCCTGAGTGGGAGATGGACTCGCACAGCTCCAAGAACTGGCTACTGAAGGAGCTCCAGATCTCTGGCTTCAGGCCGCTGGAACAGCAGTTTACATTTATAAGGGCCTTGCTGGAGCGAGCCCCCAACTTGCAGACGATTGTCCTGAAAGGAGACATAGAGTGCGTGTGGGATTGTGTCGCCCTCACAAGAGAGTCTTTATTTCCAAAGAGTGAGGCTGATCAAGAAATGGTGGTGAGGCGAATCACAGACGGCAAACCCTTGCCCCGAGTGATCTTCCATGAATGATCCTGTTTTCTTCGGATCATCTTTGTTGTTTAAGCTGCAAGGACTGAGTTGTCTGTATGACCTGTATCGTTTTGGGTGTTCAGTCAGACAGTTGGATATGGGCCTGTGTAATGAATTCAGTGAGAGTGAGAGATTGGTATGTGCTAGGAACTAAGGCTGGGTTTCATTTCGTGAGAAGCACAGCATGCATGCAAGTTCATGTTCAAGTTGAACTTCTGGTGCTAGCTAAGCTATATTCTTTCTTTCTTTTGGTTGGTTGCTTGCATGCTGGGAAAACCATTAATCCTGAACTTGTGATGCCTGCGCTATACTGTTGTATATACTTGGTTCTCAACTACTCCCTTCATCCCACAAAGTAAGACATTTTTGCAAGCTATGCAAAAATGTCTTACTTTGTGGGACGGAGGACATACCTTGCGAAAGCGTGTTCCATTGTGGGATGGAGGGAGTAGCACACATCTTCTCTATAATATGCAACTTATCCAAATAGTTTTCAATGAATAAGCATGTTGTCTACATGCCTTATAATTATGTTATTTACACTGTAAGTCTGTAAGGGTGGGTCATTTGTAACGTTTTCTATGTTAACTCGAACACTTTTCTATGATTGGCAGCAGTGTGAAAGCCTTGAAGTTCTTTTTTTTTGGCATGCTCAAAGCCCTAAGGTTGTCAGGGCAAGTAAGAAAATGTTTGGGCCATAGGTATGTAGCGATTCGTTTTCCAAAGATAGGCAACTAAGCAGGCGATGAATAAGCCCTAGCCCAACCCGTTCATCTACCCCTCTTGACGCCGCTAGGTCGCGGCTGGGAGTTCGGGGGGGGGGGGGGGGGGGCTGTGGGATGGCGAAGGAGATGGGTGGTGCTCGAGCGTTGCACGACATTGGCGTTGGTGAAGCCTGCGGTGGCTAGAGGGATCTAGCACGGAGGTCTTCATTAGTGGCCCGGCCTGGCCAGATCATCAGAGAAGAAGGCCTCGGTCTATGGTTTTGAACGACTGCGAGCTCAACATCAAACTTAGACCTGTTGTACAGTGGCATGGGTGTTTTCCCTAGTTTTTCTTTAGGGAGTCTTTGTGTTTGGTTTAGGGCGACGAAGCGGCAGCTTTGCCCCAGGGTAGTTCTCTTCGCCCTGTCTTCGTTCCATTGGTGTGTTTTGCACTTGTGGAGGGCATGTGGAGCTGTGGCTCGAGTGGGTCTTTAGAGATTTGATCGGTTTAGGTTCTAGATGGATCCATCTGGATTCATCCAGCTTTCGTGGTCTTCATGTTTCTTCGGAGCCCTTATCGATGTGTTTTCTTTCTTTTGGGTGGCAATTTGCTTCACAGATGGTGGCCATCGGCGTCTCATGGTCTGCATCGACAATTTCCACAAATATAGATGCAGGAGGCAAAAGACTACGACACCCCACAAATATTGAATGTATTTCAATTTTTCCATATGCATGGTGTCAACAAGTTGTGTGGCTTTCAGGCAAACATGGACAGCTCTACTTTTCTTAAAATCAATGACCCCCTTATCCATATTGATATTTCGTTTGTTTAGTTTTAGTTTGTGTAATAAATAAATAAAGTTTATAAAAGCACAAACTGGAAAAAATGGAGCTCGGACCAACAACCACAAGTCTGGCCCAAAAAGGCAAGATGAGGGCGAATGGATTCGTGGGCTGGGCTGACTTTGTCACGACAAACGCTGGGAAGTCGAGAGAGCGCGGCCCGGCAGCTCGCGGGCGGGGATCGTTGGTCGGGGCGGCCGGCCGCCGGCGTCCACCGTCGGGGCTCGGGCTCGGGGCGACGCGGGTCCTAGTCCTCCTCCGGTGGCGGAGGCGGCTCCGCGCCCAGCTAGCGGTTAGCCTCCTCACTCACACCGCCCACGAGCGAGTAGAGTAGTTGTGCAGCTGGGGATTCGATGGCCGCTTCTGTACGAGCTGGGCGCGCGGGGTGCCACCGTGCCAGCGGCGGCGGCACGCTTGCCGGCCTGCGCTTCCACCGCGAGTGGGAAACGACGGCTTGCTGCGGCGGCGAGCACCGACTGCGCAATCGGTGATTTCCTAGATGCCCCCCTCGTCTATTTTCTTCTGCTGCTGTTGTTAATTCCATTGGCTGTCCTTAATAAGCTACGGGAAACGAAGTAGAATTGCGGATGGCATTGTTGCTTCTGTTAAACCAAAAAATTGTTTTCGCTGTTTCAGGTGTTTATTTATTGGATTGGATTGGACAAGTTGCGGATTTTTCACCAAATTTCTGCGGTGGTGTGGATAGGCAATAGGCCCCGCCTGTCACACACATTGTGACTGCCCATGTCTGAAACGAAGCCGACCTCTGAGTCAAGTTGGTCTAACTTCTACGAAAAATCTACTAATGGGACGAATGGCAGAGTCAAACTATTCGGCTCAGATTTTTAAGATCCAGATGTGGACTCCTCCACCCCTCAAGGGCCAAGCTCACTCTGATTGCTTGCTTGGTCTGCACACTGCTGGTTGATACTCTCCTCAGGTAAGCGCATGCATCTTTGTACCTTTATCTGTAATCCTGCCACTATTTGCATTCTGCAACCCCGTCCTCACCCGTGTGTGCAGTTCTCCACAGCTCCAAGTCCAGAATGTCCTCGCCGCCACCGGAGCCGTGTTCTGGTTTCGGAACACCAAACTTCCCCTTTCAGGTGTGATTTATTTAACATCTTCAACCTGATAGCCCTGTGATACATACAACATCATCCTACTCAGTGGCGGAGCCAGGAAATTTGAATTAGGGGGGCCGATTGCAGTCAAAATAGGTTGAGGAGGGCCAAAGCATAGAAAAAATAGACTTTAAGCATAAAAAAATTGCTAATCATGCACTGTTCATCAGTGAATTAGTAGCAAACTCCTAATGTCAAGGGGGGCCAGGGCCCCTGCTGGTCCCCCCCTGTCTCCGCCACTGATCCTTCCTACTTTATCAGTAGTTTCATGGTTCTACATGTAGTATTTGCTCGCCATGTCTTCACTGTACATACCTTATTCTTGTGGATTTCTATTTTTTGGTCACTTGAGAAATTTAGTTCTAAGTCGGTCAGGTTGTTCATCATGAAGTCTTCATTTAGAAAGGAAAATAATAATGATTTTGTGCAACTCCTGGGTACATTTACACAACTAAGAAATACACATTTTTTTTTTTTGTGAAACTACCTGATTTTTTTTCATAAAGAATCAACATCCAAGATTCTTAACTTAGAAATAATAACTTATCAACCGACTTAGAAGTAGACAATATTTTGATATGAAGTTTCGAGACGTTAAGGAAATACACCTATCAGATGCTCGCAACTGCCTAAAAAAAAGTTGCTCGCAACTAACTACTTTTGTAATGCTTCTTAATTCTATCTAAAATAGGAAAACCATACTCATCCATGCTCCTACAGGCCAACTCGCAAGGGACAAGTGGTGAGTCCAGGATGCCAGGTTATCATTTCTTCAAGCAGGCTACCGGTGAATTTGGCAAGGGCCAATTTGGAAAAGTTTACAAGGTATCCCATTACGAGTTACAGGCACACATAGCACATTTCCTGATCTTGTCAAATACGTTTACTTACTATAATATGGTCCACTGTCTCTCACCACTTCCCACATGAAAAGAATTAATAGTTTCGTAGAGTTTTAGTAACAAGGTGAGAAACATGAATCCTTCTCTACTCCTTGCGGTCACAAAGCAGGCCGAATCATATATAAATTTAACTTATCCAAGCTGTTGAACAGGCATATCTTCCAACCGGGGAAGTGATCGCCGTGAAGCTGCTCCATCAGATGTCAAAGTTTGATGACGAGCAATTCTCACATCATTGTACACAACTTATGAGCACCAACCATAAGAATCTTGTGAGACTATTGGGCTATTCCTACGGAGAACATGAAGAATCACATCTGTACGATGGGAGAGTAATACGCGGTGTATACAAACGCAGGTTAATCGGCTTCGAGTATGTACCCGGCGGAAGTCTTGCCAATTTTCTTTCAGGTGCGCAAGCGCTCCAACGCATGTATGTTGTTGAACATATAACCAAAATGATCCTTAAACATTTACATTCTGGAAATAATCATCTTCAGTCCCTGACTGTAGAACAACATCTCGGATGGAGTATACGCTTCAAAATAATAAAGGAGATCTATGAGGGTTTACAATACCTTCAGGAAGCTGGCATTGTGCACTTTAATCTCAACCCAGGTAATATATTGCTAGACAATGGAAAGATACCAAAAATCACAGAGTTTGGTTTATATGAGATGTTCAAGGCAGTAAACGACGGAGCCACAGTTACTCGAGGGTGTACTTACAGATTGAGATAGTAAGTTGATGTCTGCTTGACATGCAATTTTTTAATCAGCTAATTTGGGTTGTCTTTATTCTCACTTTGTATCGTTTGTGTTATGATGCAGTATGGCACCAGAAATATATTGCTATGGAAAAATGTCAGAACGGTCTAACATCTTTAGCTTGGGCGCTCTAATTAAAAGTATAATGGCTGGAACTACAGACTCGAGCATTCATCACATGGATGGTCCTAAATGTGTTGAGCATGTATGAATAAACTATTTTTTGTTTCTATTTTAAAGATTATCAGACATATGGCAATAAAAAGTTTACTCTATATATGGTTTGTAGAACTCAAGTTTAAAATTGTCACTTGTTCGTAGAACTCAAGTCTAAATTGTCACTTAAAACTGTTGCTACTCCAAGTTTTCTCTTGACAACTTTGCTCTTGACCCTGTGCTAGAAATTCAAATGTCATAAGATTTCATAATGTGTCATTTACCTATGTATACACGCTTGTACTCTCTCTTTGAAGGTACACAAAAGCTGGAGGAAAAGGCTACAAGAGATAAGGAGGTATCGCTCATTTGAAGCAGATTGCCAGCAAGTGAGCACTTGTATCGGAATCGCAGTAGCCTGCATGCACAGAGACCCAGGTGAAAGGCCACTGATGAAGGATATTGTTCGTAAACTATATGAAGTAGAAACTAGGGAAGATTACCTGTCGTCGCGGGTAGAACAGGTATGAACATTCTATATGATCTCAGAAGGTTTTAAAACCTCTCACTGTATTTTGAAGCTTGCACTCATAGGATGTATGCCGGATGGTGAAAAAGATGTCTGTGAAGTCCATAATTTACATACACATGTAGCGTAGGCACTCTCCTGTTTTACTTTTTGACATAGTCACCAGTATTGTTAACAACTAGAAGAGCAGTTCATATCCACCGTTTCTTACTTGAAATGTTTTGGTGTCATCTAAAAGGCTGTTCATGATTATGAAGTCAGGAGAATATCATTCCAAGAGATGGAACACGTCACGAGTAATTTCTCTCAAAAACTTGGTCATGATGGCTTAGGTGCTGTTTATAAGGTGCAGATTCAAAGCATCGCCTCCTTTTGGATTTCTACAAAGTACAGATTCCAGAATTCATTTCCATGTGTTAATAACAGCAGTTGAGCAGGGAAAGCTTGAAGATGGGGAAGTGATAGCTGTGAAGAGATTCGATGAGAGACTAAGAAAACTAGAGGAGCAGTTTGAGCGAGTGGTGAATCTTATGAAACTCAGACACAAAAATATAGTACGATTAACGGGCTACTGCTACGAACCAACAAAAGTACCAGTTCCTGATGACAAGAATCCAGAACTGTACATATGGTGGGATGTTATAGAGAATTTGCTCTGTTATGAGTTTTTGCCAAATGGAAGTCTGGACATGATATTAAATGGTATGGTTATGGAAACTCAAGGTAGCTCTTGTTTACTTTCCACTTCTTTCATACCTATTACTTTCTTCGTGCAGATAAATCTTGCGAACTCGATTGGCAAACTCGTCACAAAATAATACATGGCATTTGTGAGGGATTGCATCACCTTCACGTGGAATGCCAGGATGCCCCCCTTGTCCATGAGGGTTTTAAACCTGCCAATGTTTTGCTAGATAATGGCATGGTCCCGAAGCTAGCGGATTTCTGCACTTCAATGGCTGTCACACCAAGGTAACCACTGGTTCAGAAAACTGCGGCCTATTGATCTAGAATCCAGGATTGGGTGGTAACTGAGTTCAGTCCTTTTATCCCTTCTACTGGAAGCACCTTATCCCTATGTGCTTACTAACTTGACACTCAAGCCTAAAGTAAAATTTGAAAGGAAAAAAAAAGGATAAGCCAGGAAAGCATATTGAACACCGGTCTGCTCCTGCTCCCAGGTTTCTTGAACCGGGGAAACCACTCCCCTTATGGTTCTTCTCGATGACCCATTGGATCTTTCATGATTTGCATATCGTTAGCGTAGTTCCATGATCTTTCAGTAATAGATGTCGTTATGCAGAGGGTACATAGCACCAGAGGTCATGGACACCGGTAAAGTTACAGTCAAGTCAAATATGTACAGTTTGGGTGTTCTGATAATAGAGATCGCAACCGGAGACAGGTGTCCTTGCGACGAATCATCAGGCCGGTAATATATTGAGAATGTAAGACAATCTTATCAATATTGCTCATTCCATATGAATTTTTGCTGCTTTTTTTTTTACTGAAGCTCTTTGATTTTGAAATTAAGAAAATAAATTCAATTTGTGTCTTTTCTCTTAACTCTTCTATAGAACTCTAAGAAGGTACTCACACCCTTCAATATGGTTCTATGGCAATGTCAGTGTGAATAAGGGCATCTCTAGTGCTTAAATCTAAAGTAGACCTTAAGGCATGGCCCACCATGTATGGTATACCACTGGAAACCTTATAATGTTGAAGACCCTATCTGGTTCTTTAGATGGTGCCCACCTGTCAGACTTCTGCATACAAACATACTTTTGTATTAAATAATACATTGCGTTCGCTTGTGGCTTGACCATAGCGACATGGATGAGTCTTAAGAATATTTTCTTACAACTCCTTGTCGCCATGCTTTTGGCAGACAAATTCTGTAGGCTGTATTAATTCCTTACAGGTAGCGCCAGTAGCGAATAGCACACCTGGCACATCTGCTTTCGCTACAGAATTTATGCGCTGATCTTCTAACTTGTCCTTTAATATTGTTCTTTCCTCCCCAGATTCTTTCTATGTTTGTGCCAAAATGGTTCACATTGTGCACATGTTAAGTACTTCCTCCATCCAGAATTAGTTGTCGCTCACATTGTGCACAACTAATTCCGGATGGAGGGAGTATGAGTAAGTTCTACCTTTTTACCCACTAGGTACTGCAGAGTGTGAACCCTCCTCCCTTGTGCTATATTGTACGGGTTTACCTCTAAGAATATTTCCTCGGCTAACCCAGTTGTAAGATCTAGGAGTATGTCGTAGTTGAGTCAGATGACACATGGCATCACAAATATTAGAAAGCAGCTATTGAATTTCTTTAAATTCATGAAAAATGTAAAATATGCATTTTGAAGCATAATTTAAATTATTTTTTTACAAAGGTCAAGTATCAACTGTCACATAACTATGGTAAACTAGTGAGTGAGAATTTTTTTTCAAGATTCAACATATTAATTATTACTCCCTCTGATCCAAAATAAGTGTCGCAGTTTTGAACTGGGTTAGTTCAAAACTGCGACACTTATTATGGATCGGAGATAGTATTATTTTAATATTTTGTGACATGGAACCTATGGATTGTCTGCTTCAGCCGATGTATGCGCTTGACATGTGGGGCTTCCCTATTAGGTTGGGGAAATTTGTTAAACTGGATAAACCATGGAATAAATCAGAAATATGAGTAAAAGACAGTTTTGTCTTAATCGGGCAATCGTTGAGTGAAATTTGTTATAATTATGAATAAGTGTATTTAGTATATGACATAACCATAGCCACCTAATCCAATTTACCAGGCGGTAAAAACTTGGATGCAAGGTTCCAATGTCGAATTGAAGTACCCATCACTTGAAGCGGGTTTCATCCAACAAGTGGAGTGTTGGATCAACATTGGGCTGAATTGTGTGGATATCCAACCCGAAAGAAGGCCTACAATTGGGCAAATAATGCATTTCCTTGAGACTGAATCTGCCAGCCAGAGGTATGACTTTGCAAAGTATACACAAACTCCCCTAAAAAGATGCAAAGTACACACAATCACAATATTTTCTGTGTGTATTATTTCTGTTTCATTGTATCTGGCTTTTGAAACAACTCTACTTTAACATATATGTCTACTGAGAGAAAGACCATACTTAGTGCAATGTTTCTACTTTGTACTCCTATTTAGTTAGTTGGCCGATTGCCTATTGAGTGTAGTGTGTATTTAAGGTTATATTATCGTGCTTGCTTGAGCGTATAGTGATCATCTGGCAGCACAGATATAGTCAAACAAAAAGAGTATGTAAAGAGTACATACTCTGTGTGTGATGAGATAAATGGCAATAGGAAAGTGCAACCACTTATGCTTTTCGATGGCCATTTTAGTCCTATTGGACAGGAATTGCAATATGGATGAAAAGCACTACATGTATCATTCCTAATAATATTGTATTGCACAAAGTACTTGTATGTGTCTGGACATTGAGACCACTTAATCAAATAACTGATAGTAGGAAACCAGAAGTGCTAATGTGCATCATGACCATTGTGGCCTTATGGCAGGTTTAGTAAGTGCCAAAGTGCCAGATTATTGTAAACATTGTACCATAAGGATATAAGGGTTTCTAGTCCACACCTTTTGTTATCGCAATTTCGTATCGTTTTTCCTCGTTGAAAAAATTGGTATATATACATAATGACCCTTGTATGCTTGATAGTATTACCACTACGGAGAATTCATCCTGTCTTCTGAGAGCAGCATCACAGCATGGTCTTCTTCAGGTTAGTGTTATTCGGAAAAAAATTATCTATTGTACGCTAGTAGTTATGGATTACACTTTCACAGGAAGGAAAATACTAGTTCAGCAAAAGGAAAGGATAATTAAGTCACTAGGGAACATTATTATCATTTACTTCTCCATGATCCACAAAACCTTTTCTGGTGTAGTGTACCTATGTACAACAATGTGCAAAAGCTCGCATGAATTAGTGCAGTTCATCTAAAACTTCTGTTTTTAGAAATGGTAAAAATCCATGCTTTTAGAATATGCACTGAATTGTTATGGTCACTGTAATTAGCTCTGCAAACACGAATGGTAGAAAAGGGTAAAGTAAATAAACAGATGCGCACTTGGGACCATATATTGGTATGGAATCCATTAGGTGTTGTAACATTTTCATTTTAGGTTGATAATAGAAATTTCTTCTTTTAGTGGCGAAATAACATGATTTAGAAGTTCATGAGGAGAGATACTATTACCATGGTACTTATTATTAAGGAGGGTTTTCTATGGCAGAAATGCGTGATCAAGCAAATGAACTGAAGGCCCTGGAGAGCATGTTAAGTGATGCAAGTGCAGAGCCAACAAAGCTATCATATGCACTTTTAAAATCAGTTACAAGAAATTTTTCTCGAATGATCGAGCGTGGTGGGTTTGGAGCTGTTTACCTGGTATATACTTTGTTTCTGATCATCTCTCAAATCACAATTTTTCATATGTTACCCCATTGAAGTGAAATGTTCATGTCAATGCTAACATGTACGGTGAGTGAAAACAGGGAATTCTTCCAAAAGGAAAAGTTGCGGTGAAGAAGCTCTCTATATTGCAGGATTTATCTAATAATGCATTCGTGGACGAGATTGTATGTTTGAAAAAGGCACATCATAGTAATGTAGTCAGACTTCTAGGCTATTGTGCACTTGCACACGGTGAACTGATGGAAGTGAATGGAACACATGTGATAGCACAGGAAACACAAAGGTTACTCTGCTTTGAGTATGTTCCTAATGGAGACCTTCAGAATTATATTAAAGGTATAATACTTGCAACATCATATCCTCATTTTTACTGACTGAAAAATAATCATTGGCCTTAAATTTTGGAAGTTAATGTGAGCACCAAATATCTATGGGGTCATTTGCCTTACAACCCAAGGACTAATGTGTAAAAGTCTATAAACTGAAGTGGGTTTGTAAAAAGCTGTGGGGTCAGCTGAACTCACAGCTTACACATAGCGCCACCATTGGTTTAGGGGTTGATCGAAATTGAATTTGATTGCATGGCTAGATATTCAAGGTCGCGTTATATTAATCCCAAAACTAATTCAGGAGCCTTACAATTGCAATCGAGAAAATATCCAGTGAAACTAAGTGGTTTCTGCCGGATGGAGTAAATTACATAAAATCACCACTTCGAGGGCTAGGTTTGTGGAAAACACTAGGATACAGATTCGCTGTAGACAACATCACGTCTAGCGTAATTTTTTTTGCAAAAACCACTGTCGGAGTAATGGGCCACGGGTAGGCTAACCCGAGCCCCAGAACCTTTCAAGACATCGGGGTAGGCTACGCCCCTCAAGATCCCAGGACACGGTGCCACCTTTAGAGAAGTCGGCGGCAAGGCAACCGACTAGCCACTCGCGGCCGAGTCCCAGGAACGACTTCAGGATAAGCCGACTCCTGACTGCCGACTTCCCAAGAAGCCGACCTTGGGGAGTCGGACCACGACTCCAACAAACCCCATATCCTCATCGGGAGGGACAGGACCGGGGAGTGGCTACAGTAAAGCCCGCTCCCGCCCCTTATCAAGGGTAGGCATGGCCACAGCATGTCGTACCCGGGGAGATCTCCGTGCGGTGTGGCACTGTTGCCATGTCGGCCCTGACATCAGCGCTGAAGAACCGAATCCTGCGCCCACGACGGCTTGTCTGTACGACCCTGGGGCGGCGGGTCCTACCAGCCAGTGGGACCCCAGGAGACGGCAAGTGCGCCACCAGTCGGCCCCTGAGAGTCGGCCAGACCCTCCCTCGGGGCCCACGCGCCATTAATCAGATGTGACGGAGAGTGGCAATAGTGATCGCCCGCCAGGCGGCGGGGCTGTTGCCACGACTCCATGACCAAGCCCGCGTCATTAGAAGCACGGCTACGGTAATCAGCAGCCGGCAAGACCCGCCTGTGGCGGACGCGGCCTGTTGGCTCCGTACCTGGCCAGTCGGCGGGCCCCAGCAGTCGGCGGAGAAGACGGAGGCCGGAGGCACTGACGGCTGGGCCCGCGCCCAGCCGAATTACCATTGTACCCTTGGGGGGTAGGCCTATATAAACCCCCAGGGCACCCATGCAAAGGGTTGGAATCCATTAGCTTTAGACCAGATCATATAGGAGGGAGAGAGCTAGCCTTGCCCTCTCCTACCTCCAGGAAATAGCTCAAGGAGCAATCGTGTAAATACTTTGCCATAGTGATCATGCGGAGACCCCGTAGAGCAGCAGTAGGGGTATTATCTCCCTGGAGAGCCCTGAAGCTGGGTAAGATTCGCCGGCGTGCATGTCTACGCCTCATCCCGTTTCCAGGCACCGGAGATGTTCTACTCGCCCCCACCATGATAAGCCATCCTTTGGCATATGTCGCACCCAACCCCCGACATTTGGCGCCCACCGTGGGGCCTGGTGCACCGCCGTCCAGAGACCTATTCTGGACGGGAACCATTTTCCTCCCTGGCGAGCGCAGCTAGCCAGGCACGCCAGACGGAGTTTGCGCCGACGCGCTGCACGGCGTTGAGATCGCCGCGCAGCTAGCCGCCTCGCCGAACTTGTCGGCGAGGTTTGCATCTCCGACGAACCTGCATCCGACGCAGGCACGGGCGGCTCTGAGAGCCTCCTCGCGGGCCTCCTCGATCAACTCCACGTCGCCGGCGAGCCTGCCGTGGACTTGGAGTCTGTAGGTTCCACCGACCCAATGCTGGTTGACTCCGACACCGCGTCGCTCGACGCGTTCCCCACTAATGTGGTGGTCTACGACGAGCCTCTCCCTCGTGCGGAGAGCGGCGGAAGCACCGTCACCGAGGTGCTCGTCATTAGTCATGACGAGCCTCCCGGTGGAGGAACGCATGACCCACTTGGCGCGGCGCTACAAGACCTGTCTGCGCCCATTCCGGAAGACGCTGACGCGGAGACGTTGGAGGCGCGCCGCCTTCAGCTCGTCGAAGGCGTGGAGAAGCTGGCTAGCATGAGACGCTTGTCAGAAGCCTACCAGCGGGAGATGGATCGCGCTGTTGGCGGCTCGCCAGCCCCAGTTGGGCCCAGCCGCCTCGGCGCGGTCCAACAGCGCGGCATAGCCATCGCCAACCTGTTCGGGGCAAGTCGCCCTGTGTACGCCACGCCTGCGGAGAACATTCGAGCCGCCCAGGCGGCGGCAGACGAGCTGGACAATTTCGAGGGCGAAGAGCGCCGCCTGATGATGGAGCGAGTCCAGCGGCTCCTCGACGTGGCTGCCGCGCAGAACGAGGCCGGCTGTGGCACGGAGGCGCCGCAGCGGCAAAACGACGACCTTCGCCGAGATCAAGGCGCGACGTCTCGGACGCCGACTGGCGGTGCCCGAGGAAGAAGAGACAAGGATCCAACTGTCAGCCACAGTCGGACTCGCATTACCATAGAGCGCGACCGAGACGGCCGCCCGAGAGCAGTAGAACGGCGGGACGACTGTTCGCCTCCTCCTCGCAGGGAAAGGCGAGTCTCCCCGCCGCCTGTTGATCATCCGACTCTTGGCGACCGCCTTGGCCGCCAAGAGGGAGTCGGAGAAAACGACGCCCGCCACCGGATCGACCGGCTTCACCGATCCCTGGCGCTGGAAGAAGAAGACGAGTTGGGTCCGCCTTGTTTGGGCCCCGCATTCGAGACGAGCCCTTTCCCAAAGGGTTCACGCTCCCAAGAGACACGCCCAAGTACACCGGCTCCGTGAAGCCGGAAGACTGGCTAGTCGACTACTCCACGGCTGTCAGCATAGCGAACGGCAACAAGCGTGTCGTCGTAAAATACGTTCCGCTCATGCTCCAGGGCACGGCCCGGACATGGCTGAACAGCCTGAAGCCCCGCAGCATCAACAGCTGGGTCGACTTCACCGAAGCATTCGTCCGCAACTTCACCAGCACATACAAGCTTCCTTCCAAGCCTCGTCAGCTCTCCTTGTGCATGCAATGTCTCGACGAGTCAACTCGCGACTACCTCACGCGTTGGGCCGAGCTTCGGAACTCCTGCGAGGGCGTGCACGAGGTGCAGGCTATCGAGTACTTCACCGTCGGGTGCAGAGAAGGCACCCTCCTCAAGCACAAGCTCCTCTGCGACGAGCCAGAAACCCTCGACGAGCTGCTGATCATAGCAGACAAGTACGGCACGGCCGACTCCTCCATGAAGGCGGAGATTCAAGTTAGCGCAACTGGCAAAATGGCCCCTCAAGCTCCAAGAACTCCGGCGGGAGATGCCAGTCGGCGGCAACAGCAGAGCGACCACAAGCGCAAGGCCCCGCAGCCGGCTTCTAGCAGCCGGCAGGTTGCAACAGTCGAAGCCCAGCAGCCGGATGGGCAACCTTCACCCAAGCGACAGAAAGGTGGCAAGCCCAACTGGTTGCCGGCCTTCTCATACGAGCAAACCCTGGATGGTCCTTGCAAGTTCCATAGCGGCGCGAAGCTGTCGAATCACACCACCCGGAAGTGCCACTGGCTCACAAGGATCGCCAAAGGAGACGACCTCCTACCTCCCCCGCCTGCTGGGCAGCCGCCGCCGCCTCCGCCCCAGCAGCCGACTGTCAGGCCAGTCGGCGCGATACAAGACGAATACCCCAAAGAGCACGGAGCCTACGTGGTGTTTACCAGTATGGCTGACGATCAACGCAGCAGGCGGCTGCAGCGACAAGAGGTGAATGCAGTAGCATCAGAGACACCAGAGTTCATGCACTGGTCCGAGAAGCTTATCAGCTGGAGTAGGGCTGATCACCCGGAGGTGATGCCGAGTCCGGGCTCCTATGCCTTGGTCTTGGATGCCACCTTTGCCATGGATAGACGAGCCGCTCGTTTCTCGCGAGTTCTGATAGACGGAGGCAGCAGCATCAATATCCTGTACAAGGACACCATGGAGAAATTAGGAATCAAGCAAAGACAGCTTCAGAACAGCCGGACTGTGTTTCACGGCATTGTTCCTGGGCTTTCCTGCTCACCAATCGGCAAGATCCTGATGGACGTCCTCTTTGGAGACAAAGATCACTTCCGCCGAGAGTCAGTTTGGTTTGAGGTGGTGGACCTTGAGAGCCCATACCATGCACTACGCCTACGTTCATGGCGGTCCCCCACTACGCCTACCTCAAAATGAAGATGCCCAGTTCCAGGGGAATTTTGACTATAGCCGGCGACTACCGGAAGTCGTCTGCCTGTGCAGCTGAGAGCAGTCGGCTAGCCGAGTCCTTGGTGATCGCAGCCGAGAAGCGGCTCCTTGAGCAGGTTGTGGCGATGGCCGGCAAGCAGCCAGAGGTGTCGCCCAACCCAAAGGAGTCGGAGGCTGAGGGTTCGTTCAAGCCGGCCAAGGAGACAAAGAAGATACCCTTGGATCCGGAGCACCCAGAGAGGTACGCAGTCGTAGGCGCAAACCTCGACAGCAAATAGGAAGGCGAGCTCGTCGATTTCCTCCGTGAGAATCGGGACATCTTCGCATGGTCCCCCAAAGTCATGCCAGGTGTACCGACGAAATTCGCCGAGCACAAGTTACATGTCCGATCTGATGCAAAGCCGGTCAGGCAGCCCCTGCGCCGCCTATCAGAAGAGAAGAGAAGAGTCGTCGGAGAAGAGATAGCCCGACTCCTAGCAGCCGGCTTCATTATGGAAGTATTCTTTCCAGAGTGGCTAGCCAATCCGGTCCTGGTACTGAAGAAGAACAAGTAGTGGCGAATGTGTATTGACTACACGAGTCTCAACAAGGCCTGCCCCAAGGACCTGTTTGCTCTACCAAGAATTGATCAAGTGATAGACTCCACCGCCAGATGCGAGCTGTTGAGCTTTTTGGATGCATACTCAGGATATCACCAGATCAAGCTGAACCCGGCTGACAGACTGAAGACCGCCTTCATCACGCCATTTGAAGCCTTCTGCTACCTCACCATGACATTCGGCTTGAGGAATGCCGGCGCCACCTTTTAGCGTTGCATGCAAAAGTGCCTCCTCAAGCAACTCGGGAGAAACGCCCACGTCTACGTGGACGATGTGGTGGTGAAGACGGAAAAGCGTGGAACACTGCTGGAAGACCTCAAGGAGAATTTTGAGAACCTGCGTCGATTCCAGATCAAGCTCAACCCCGAGAAGTGCGTCTTCGGAGTACCAGCCGGCCAGCTCCTTGGCTTCCTGGTCTCTGAACGCGGCATAGAATACAACCCTGTAAAGATCAAGGCCATTGAGAGGATGGAGGTACCCAGCCGACTGCTGGACGTGCAAAAGTTCACCGGTTGCCTGGCATCCATCAGCCGATTCATCAGTCGGCTAGGCGAGAAAGCTCTCCCCTTATACCAACTCATGAAGAAGACCACCTTTTTCAAGTGGAACCACAAGGCGGACGAAGCTTTTCTCCAGCTGAAGAAGATGCTGACTACTCCACCCGTTCTGGCGGCTCCGACTCCTAAGGAACCTATGCTCCTATACATCGCCGCCACCAGCCGGGTAGTCAGCACGGTCATTGTAGTGGAACGCAAGGAGGAAGGCAAGGCACTACCTGTCCAGAGACCGGTATATTACCTAAGCGAAGTACTGTCAGCCTCCAAGCAGAACTACCCTCACTACCAGAAGATGTGCTATGGCGTGCACTTTACCGCCAAGAAATTGAAGCCTTACTTTCAAGAGCATCCAATCACTATGGTCTGCACGGCCCCACTTGCCGAGATCATCGGAAGCCGAGGTGCTTCTGGCCGAGTGGCCAAGTGGGCCATAGAGCTGGCTTCCTACACCATCCACTACCAGCCCCGCACCGCCATCAAGTCACAAGCACTGGCCGACTTTCTCGTCGACTGGGCCGAGACCCAGTACCTACCTCCAGCGCCCGACTCCACCCATTGGCGGATGCATTTCGACGGATCCAAGATGCGCACCGGCTTGGGAGCCGGCGTCGTCCTCACTATCCCTAAAGGCGACAAGCTCAAATACGCCCTCGTCCAAGTTGCAGTTCTGGTAGTCGAAGAAATAGCAGCACCCTCATGGGCCCAGCCCATCCTCAAATTCCTGGTGAGCAAAGAGCTGCCGACTGATGAGACCTCAGCACGGCAAGTACAACGCCGAGCGGCAGCCTACACAATACACTAGTAGAAAAAGGGTCAAATGTGAAGCACATTAGTGCCGGTTTGAATTTGAGCCGGCACTAATGTGACCATTAGTGCCGGTTCCAACGGCTAGGCGGGCGGGCATCATTAGTACCGGTTCGTGGGTAACCTTTAGTACCGGTTCATGCCACGAACCGGTACTAATGAGGCTGTGTCAGGCTATGGTCAGCCTGGGGCCCCCACGAAGACCTTTAGTACCGGTTCATGCCATGAACCGGTACTAGAGTTTCTTTGTAAGCTGATTTTAGTCCCACCTCGCCAAGAGAGAGGAAGTATGAGCGGTTTATAAGCCGTGAGTGCACAGACAATGACGAAGAGTTGCAATGCTCACCTACATGTTGATTAGCTTCAAGCCTTGCGGAATAGCATAGATTGCACTGAGCTATGTGCAGTGCAGTCTACACTATTCCGAATGGCTTGAAGCAAATTAACGAGCATTGCACCTCTTTTTTATTTTTAATAACTTATTTGAACTCCAGACTTCTTTTGTGTTTAGTATGCAGCATTCAAAGCAACGTCATCAATTTCCAACATGTTCTGACATCATTTGTTGTTTTTCAGTCATTTACCTAATTGTTTAGAGAGCTAAATGACCGTGAAATTGAAAATCACTACAAAATGAATCCTGAAAATGTTGAAACTTGGCATGGTATCATCATATCACCCGTATAGCATGCGCGAAAGAGTAGAGAGGGTCACGGCAAAAATTGGACGCACTTCGTGTACAAACTGGACAAACTCTTTCAGAGTATCAGGGTTTCGGACGAGAACTCATCTGTTACATGGCCACTTCAATGTTTTTTAAACTTATTTGAACTCCGGACTTCTTTTGTGTTTAGTATGCAGCATTCAAAGCGACGTCATCAATTTCTAACATGTTCTGACATCATTTGTTGTTTTTCGGTCATTTACCTAATTGTTTAGAGAGCTAAATGACCGTGAAATTGAAAATCACTACAAAATGAATCTTGAAAATGTTAAAACTTGGCATGGTATCATCATATCACCCGCATAGCATGCGCGAAAGAGTAGAGAGGGTCACGGCAAAAACTGGACGCACTTCGTGTACAAACTGGACAAACTCTTTTAGAGTATCAGGGTTTCGGAACTCATCTGTTACATGGCCACTTCAATGTTTTTTAAACTTATTTTGAACTTCAGACTTCTTTTGTGTTTAGTATGCAGCATTCAAAGCGACGTCATCAATTTCCAACATGTTCTGACATCATTTGTTGTTTTTCAGTCATTTACCTAATTGTTTAGAGAGCTAAATGACCGTGAAATTGAAAATCACTACAAAATGAATCCTGAAAATGTTGAAATTTGGCATGGTATCATCATATCACCCGCATAGCATGCGCGAAAAAGTAGAGAGGGTCACGGCAAAAACTAGATGCACTTCGTGTACAAACTGGACATACTCTTTCGGAGTATCAGGGTTTCGGATGAGAACTCATCTGTTACACGTCCACTTCAATGTTATTTAAACTTATTTGAACTCTGGACTTCTTTTGTGTTCAGTATGCAACATTCAAAGCGATGTCATCAATTTCCAACATGTTCTGACATCATTTGTTGTTTTTCGGTCATTTACCTAATTGTTCAGTATGCAGCATTCAATTTCCAGAAGAAAATAAATAGAAGAAAAGAAATAATGCAGAAAATAAAAAAACTATACAAAAAAATTACTCAAAAATAAATAGAAGAAAATAAATAATGCAGAAAAGAAAAAACTATATAAAAAACTACTCAAAAATAAATAGAAGAAAATAAATAATGCAGAAAAGAAAAAAGTATATAAAAAATTTGTTGGCGCGCTGCCCAGTGGGCCTGCCAGACCTAGGGTGTGCAAATGCAGGCCCAGAAAGGCCAGTAGGCTCACAGGGCAGCGTGCCCTAATTAATTAGGCCCAGAAGCCTGCTATATAGAGGAGTTCGAAGAGGTAGCCACGGCTGGGTTTATAAACCAGTGCGGCTGCCCTTCGCCCGACGAGGTGGGACTAAACTTTGGGGTGGCAGCGCGAGGCCTTTAGTACCGGTTGGTGGCTCCAACCGGTACTAAAGACCACCCTTTAGTGCCGGTTGGAACCACCAACCGGTACTAAAGGCCTGCTCTTCCCGCCTCTTGGCCTGGCCAAAGTTGGCCTTTAGTACCGGTTGGTGGCTCCAACCGGTACTAAAAGCCTCTCCTATATATACAACACTTACGAAAATTCAGTTAGATCTCTCACTTCTTTCGTCTCCAACCTCTCGCGCGCCGCTCGAACCCATCCTCGCCGCCCGTCGTCCGTCGTCGTCGTCGCTGTCCCCGCCGCCGCCCGTCGTCGTCGCCGTCTCGCGCTGCCGCCCCGAACGCCGTGCGCCGCCGTCCGTCGGCGTCCCGCCGCGGTCCCGTACGTCTCTCACTCTCGCGTATACTCGTCGCGCCGCCGTCCGTCATAGTCGCACCCGGCCCGTATGGCGGCGCCCCCGCCCATACGTACGCCGCCGCCCCCGCCCCGTACGCCGGCGACCCCCTCGTACGTATGGGACGGCGGCGTACGGGGCCGCACATATACACACATACACACACATGCATATATACGTACACACTACACACACACACATACACACACACACACACATTTTTTTTACTTATTTTCTATTTTTTAGAAAAGTTAATTAGATGGTCGAATGTTTGATTAATGTCGAATGTTAGATGAATTAGCTAGATAGAAAATTGTCGAACTAGAGATTTGAACTAGTTGAATAATTAATATAACTAGTTTATTTTTAATAAGAAAATTATCGAACTAGTTTATTTAGGTATATGAGATTTGAACTAGTTCAATAATTAATATAACTAGTTTATTTTTAGTAAGAAAATTGTCGAACTAGTTTATTTAGGTATATGAGATTTGAACTAGTTCAATAATTAATATAACTAGTTTATTTAGGTATATGAGATTTGAACTAGTTCAATAATTAATATAACTAGTTTATTTTTAGTAAGAAAATTTAGGTATCTGAGATTTGATGATCTAATTAAAATATTATTTGTTAATGAGTTTTTCTGTTTATTTAATTTTTTATATATTTTGAGTTTATATAAATGTTAGATTAATGTTGAATGTTAAATGAATTAGATAGAAAAGTTAAATATATAGTAATGTCAATTGTTAGAGATGAATATAGTTAGATATATTAATGTGAAATGTTAGATGAATATATATTTGGCTAGATATTAATTAATGTTAGATAGTAATAGGTGTTTAATATTTCACCTATATGAACATAGGAAATGTTATCTGACGACGAAAAAGATTTCATTATGTGCGAACACTGTGAAGACCAGCGCGGCCTGTGCGACAGAAATTTCCTTGTTGATGGTAGGCGCTTCAGCATCAAGCTGGATGAGACATTCGAAGTTGATACAGTAAGTCACTTTGTCAATTATTATTTGAATGCAAAACTTATGCTTCATTTGCTTCAACTTATAATTTTAAATTTTCACTATTCTACTAGCGCTTCCCCTGCCATGCAAGAATTTTTGTCTTGGATAAGATAGGTTTTAGTGCTATAGATGATATGGAGGTAAAGAGAGTTTACTTGAAGACGGAGCATGGGTATACTTTCAACGTCAAATTATATAATGGAGACACATACACCCATTTTGAATGCAAAACTTGGCAAGCACTATGCAAGGCTTATGCATTTGAGCCTGGTATGGTTGTCACCTTTGATATTCGTCCGGAAGATGATATTGAAGGTAATATAGACATCTGGGTCGATGTGCAAACGCCTCCAGTTCTACCATTATGTGAGTTTTTCTCAACCATGCATGCATATGTTTATGTCTTTGATACAGTTTATTCAAAAATAGTTGACAACTAATTTGTATTGTCAGCTTATTTCGGTTCAAGCAAACATGTCCGGCGCTTGGTAGACAGGACCTACTACTGCCCCGGGGCTCAACTAAACTGCGAGGAGATAAGTCATTATGTTTCATGGCTTGAGGATCTTAATACTGTCAAGGCAATTTTTTTTTCCTGAACTTAGAAATGTTAGTACTCAAAACGTGCGACCAATGATGATCGTATTGAACTACGGCCACATCTATAATTGAAAGATGGTAAGATTTTAACTATTTGTCCTTAATTAGTGCATCTTTTGCATACATTATTTTTGAAGCTAAACTTTCATTGCTTAGTATATTAATTACTATACGATGTTCTTCAACAGGGACTTCCGATGACAGTTGTGCCTTAGTGGATCGAGAGTAAAGGTGACATGTCAATGGTTAGCTTACGGCCAAGATATCCTTCATTGCACATGAGTGCATTCAGGATTTCTGAAAGCGAAGAATGCTTAATAGTGAAAGATTGGAGCAAAATTGTTAACGATCGCAGAGAAGTACTAGGGGGCGGCAAGAAGAAGCGCAACCCAAGATTAGGAGACAGATTCATCTGCATGCTCCAGTATGATGAATCAGGAGAGCTATACATGTTCTATGCTATTCTACCTGAGAGGGAGCAGCACTAGTTCATGCTCTTAATTAGTGTCTCATGTCCGTGTCCTGAACTTCGATGTTGGTGATGATTATGTTGAACTCGATGATATCTTTGCTTCTGTTACAAAGTGAATGTTTCCTCTTTAAGCTAGCCAGTGTTGGTGATGATTAGATAGCTAGGGGTAATGACTATGATGATTAAATATTGGTAATTAGACGACTACGATGATTTTTAGCTAGCTAGAGTTTATTTATTTATTAATATGCGATGATGATGATGACGACTACAACTCATTATAACGTAAAACAATCCTAAATTAAATTGATAACACAAATTTAATTGAAAAATACAAAATAAAACAAAAACCCACAAACATTTAGTACCGGTTGGTGTTACCAACCAGTACTAAAGGGCTCCCGGCCCCCGGAGTTGGCTTGTGCCACGTGGTTGCCCTTTAGCACCAGTTCGTGCTGAACCGGTACTAAAGGGGGGGCCTTTAGTGGCCACACTTTAGTGCCGGTTATGGAACCGGCACTAAAGGGCCTTACGAACCGGTGCTATTGCCCGGTTCTGCACTAGTGATAGTCAATAGAGAGCTGTCAGGCGCAGCATCACTGGTGTCTACCAGCGCTGCGTAGAGCCAGAGCAAGGCCAAGCAATTCTCAAAGACATCCACCAAGGCGAGTGCGGCCACCATGCGGCTTCAACAGCACTCGTCGCCAAAACTTTCCGACATGGCTTCTTTTGGCCAACGGCCTTAGAAGAGGCCAAGGAATTGGTCCAAAAATGCAAAGGGTGCCAGAAGTTCCACTCCAAGCCGCATCAGCCGGCTTCCGCACTCAAGACCATCCCCATTGCCTGGCCTTTCGCAGTTTGGGGTCTAGACATGGTGGGACCATTCAAGACGGCACGAGGTGGCTTAACTCACTTACTTGTCGCAGTGGACAAGTTCACCAAGTGGATAGAAGAAAAGCCAATCAAGAAACTGAACGGTCCGACTGTCGTGACTTTCATCTCCGATATCACAATTCGGTATGGCATACCACACAACATCATCACCGACAACGACACAAAATTTGCCAAAGATGCCTTGGCCCGTTTCTGCGCAACACAGGGCATCCGACTGGACCTAGCGTCCGTCGCCCATCCACAGTCAAACGGCCAGGTGGAGCGAGCAAACGGCCTCATCCTGTCCGGCATCAAGCCCCGACTGGTCGAGCCTCTGGAGCGTTCGGCTGGCTGCTAGATCGATGAGTTGCCAGCCGTCCTCTGGAGTCTGTGCACGACTCCAAACAAGTCAACCGGCTTCACGCCTTTCTTCCTCGTCTACGGTGCTGAAGCCGTCATCCCAATGGACATAGAGTTCGACTCCCCGCGAGTCACCATGTACACCGAGGAGGAAGCAGAAGAAGCACGTCAAGACGGCGTCGATCTACTGGAAGAGGGTCGGCTGTTGGCACTCAGCCGGTCCAGCATCTACCAACAGAACCTGCGCCGATACTACAACAGGAAGGTCAAGCCGAGATCTTTCCAAGAGGGCGACCTTGTGCTCCGACTGATCCAGCGAACAGCCGGCCAGCACAAGCTGTCGGCGCCTTGGGAAGGCCCTTTCATCATCAGCAAAGTACTGGGCAACGACTCCTACTACCTGATTGACGCTCAGAAGCCCCGAGCACGCAAGAGGGACGACTCCGACAAAGAGACGGAGCGGCCATGGAATGCAAATCTCCCCCGAAGATTTTACAGTTAATGCAGTATGCACCATGCTACCTTTTGTATTAAAGTACCAAGGCTTCGGGGCCCCCGAGATGAGCTCGGGGACTGCCCTCTTTTCTCTATATGATAAAAATTACGCCTACGAGTATATTACTCTTTGTTATGCCGCTTGGCACCGAGCTCGACAGGTCGGCCCGGGGACTTGCCGCCTTGCACTATGAAATGCTTCCTGCAGCCGGACAAGTAGTGTGTGGCGCCTAAGCCATCTCCTGTCAAAAGCCGCAGCTCGCAGAGCGACTGTACAGTGGGCAGGTGTAAGGTAGAATGGGCGTTCGCATGGAAAATGGCTAAGGAGTCAAAGCATAAAACATAGCTTAAGACGGCTTCCAGCCTTTTTTCGCAAACCGACTCTTGAATAGTCGGCTTGCCGCCTTCTATTCAACTTGCTCAAAAACTCTAAAAACGGCTAAGTACTTGCCTTCCCAAAGTAGCCAAGCATTTAATCCAACGGCAGTCCGCAGAGCGCCTGTCCGACTGGCAAGACAAGCCCTCTCCTACCTCCAGGAAACAGCTCAAGGAGCAATCGTGTAAACACTTTGCCATGGTGATCATGCGGAGACCCCGTAGAGCAACAGTAGGGGTATTATCTCCCTGGAGAGCCCTGAAGCTGGGTAAGATTCGCCGGCGTGCATGTCTACGCCTCATCCCGTTTCCAGGCACCGGCGACGTTTTACTCGCCCCCACCATGATAAGCCATCCTTTGGCATATGTCGCACCCAACCCCCGACAACCCCTGATCGGCGGATCGGGCCGTGTTAAGTGAGTTTATGACAGCTGGGGCCCGTTTTTCGCCCACGTGGCACTCCAGGGCGTCCCGACAGCCGCCAGACGGTGTTAGACGGCGTGTTAGGTCTTGTCTTTAGTCATCCACGCATCCGTCTCTGTTTCCCCATTCTTCTTCCCCCTCCCCTCGCTCCCGCCGCCGTCGCCCCCTCCCCCTCACTCCCACCGCCGCCGCCCCCTCCCCGTCGCTCCCCCCCGTCGCCCCCCCCCTCGATCCCGCCGCCGTCGCCCCCTTGCCCCTCGCACTGCAGAGATGCGTAGCCCGGTGAAAGGTGGAGTTGCTGGTGGCGGCGCTCCGCCCGGCAGCGGAGGACCCGCAATGGATCCAGGCGAGCTTTGCGGGAGCTCGAACCCTAGCAAGCCAACGGAGGAATCCGAGGAGGAGGACCCGCAGTATTCGATGGAATACCGGGCAGCGAGAGCATTCGCCGCGGCGGTGAAGGCCAATCCGACGGGAAGCCAACACATCGGGTCATCCTACGGCGGCGTATAGTGAGATCCACTTTTCTTTGCTCTTCCCCTTCCCGTTCTCCATTCAATGAGTACTCCCATTCAATTGCGTTGCTAGTGTACTCTAGGGTTAGGGTCCATATTGCTCTATCCTATCAGATGGAGTAGAGTAGATGCTGTGGATTTGTTGTCATGTGCTCTAGTGTTGACATAATTTAGATTAGTTCAGATTATGTGATTTGTTTGTCTTGTGCCCTAGGGTTTACATTTTTAGATAGTTAACAAATAAGCTGATTTAGTTGATTTTATAAACGAGCAGCAAAGTTATCCTGGTATAGTATATGATTATGATATTATTAACTTAGAAAAATGCATGTTTGTGCTTTGTTATTCAGTTTATTTTAGGAATGGAAGAAATAGAAGATGATGACAAGCTTGAGGAAATTCTAGATAACATAGCATTGCAAAATCAAAAAATATTGAATGTGACAGTTGTTAGGGCCAGTTCTCCCAATGCTGCAACTATAAACACCAACTCCAATGTTATTGAGCAGCAAATCCTTCTAGAAGAAATTATAGAGCCCAAACTATATCAGATAGATGAAGAAGGAGTGCTATTCAGTGCAGGAAATGTGCATGTAGCAGCAGCAAGTTCAGAAGCAGCAGAACTGGAGCCAATGGCCATACAGTTTCAAACACAGCATAGCACAAATAATTTGGAGGAGCAACTTGCTTTAGGTTATGTACAAGTGGAAGAAAATCCTATAAACAATTCAGAGGAGCAAATGGAAATTGAAAAGGTTATGGAGGAGACAAGGAGGAAGGAAATTCAAATGTTTAGGAAGAATAAGAAAAATAAAGAGAAGGACACTTCTTTGAAGAGAAAAGCTGCAGTGATGGATAATGAGGAGGACAGTGATGATGATGATTTGGAAGAATATGGTGATATCCTTGCTAGGCTTGAGGTGATGAAAAGACAGAGGGAAGATCCACTCCTTCATTTTGAAGGGGACATAGATGTTGAGGAAATGTATGAGACAGAGGAGGAGGATGCACTATATGAGCCTGAAAGTGAAGAAGAGGAGGAAGAGGAGGAAGAGAGTACTCTGGAGGAAGAGAGTAATCTGGAGCAGGTACGACAAGATGGACAGAATAAGAAAAAGGAGAAGAAACACAAAAAAGGCCCAACAAGCAGATCACATGCAAGTGTAGAGGAGTTGTTTGAGGAGGACTGGATACCATCTTCTGATGAAGACAAGAAACCAATGGACTTGGGTGTGGAAGATGATGATGGTGCAGAGGCATTGGCATATGTTTTGCCCAATGGCAGGAAAAGCAGAGCTAAGAAGATGAAGAAAAGGTTATGGTATGATGAGAATAGAGCTCACCCATCTGAGCAATTTGTGAAGCATCTTTGCTTCATTGATGTGTACCAGTTCAGGAATACACTTCAAACAATGCACATTCCATAGAACAGGAACTATGAGTACCATAGAAATTGCAGTGACAGGGTTATAGCACAATGCATAGATGAGACATGCCCTTTTTATATAGCAGCTTCTCAGATTGCAAATGAGAAGACTTTTACCATAAGGAAGCAGTATGTGGTGCACACTTGTCCTTCTGTGTCAGAGAACACAAAAGTTATTGCTAAGTGGGTTGCAAAGTTTTGTGAGGAAGCAATCAGAAATGACCCATGCACAACAATCACTACTACAATTAACACTGCAAAGAGCAAGTATGGAGTGGAAATATCAACCCACATGGCATACAGGGCTAAGAAGGCAGCAAAGAATGTTGTGTTAGGAGATCAGAAGGCCCAGTACACCGGGATTAGGGATTATTTGCAGGCTGTGCTAGATACTAATCCAGGTTCAAGGTGTATAGTGACAACAAGACATTTGAGGGAGCATCCAAGCACAAACCCTAGGTTTCATGGATTATTCTTTTGCCTAAATGGATGCAAAGAAGGGTTTCTGAGTGGCTGCAGACCATTCATAGGTAATTCCTTGGTATCTAATGTGTGTTTGAATAATGTGTGTTTTCAAATAGTTTGCCTAACGTGTTTACTTGTTATAGGTCTGGATGGATGCTTCATAAAGCTCACTACTGGTCAACAGATCCTTGCTGCTACTGGAAGAGATGGGAACAATAATATATTTCCCATTGCTTTTGAAATTGTTGATAAGGAGGACACAGATTCCTGGACTTGGTTTCTGTATCAGCTGAAGGTAGCACTAGGTGGCCAATCTGGGAAGTTTGGCAACTACACAATAATTTCTGATAGGCAGAAGGTAATGAAATCCACTTGTGCTAGCTTTCATTTAGTTCTTTCTAGTAGTTACTTGCATTTAGGTGTAGCTACTTTCTATACACAATCATTTAGTTCTTTCTAGTAGTTACACAATCATTTAGGTGTAGTCACTAAGTTAGCTTTACTTAAATTCACACAGGGCCTGCTTAAAGCCATAAACAGAGTCTTTCCCAATTGTCCACAAAGGTTTTGCCTCAGACACATTTACCAGAACTTTCAAAATGCTGGGTTTAGAGGGCCAGAATTGAAGAAATACATGGATGAAGCAAGTTACTCATACACTGAACATGGTTATAATGTTGCAATGGATGAGTTGAAGAGAGAGTGTGAGGCAGCATGGGCTTGGCTTAGTAAAATCCCAAAGCACACTTGGACCAGACATGCCATGGACACAAATTGCAAAACAGACTTAGTAGTTAACAACTTAAGTGAGGTTTTCAACAAGTGGGTTCTAGATGTCAGGGCTAAGCCACTAAGGACCATGGTTGATGGAATTAGAACAAAATTAATGGTCAAGTTTAATACAAATAGAACCAAGACTCAGACTGTCAGATGGGAGATTTGTCCAACATATGCAGAGAAATTGGAGGAAGCAAAGAAGTGGTCTAGAAACTGCCAATCATTGATGGATGGCCCCAGCCTTTTCCAAGTTACTAGTGAGGAGAGAACATATGTTGTCAACCTAGCACAAAGGAATTGTGGTTGTAAGAAATGGGATATGACAACAGTTCCTTGCAATCATTACGTTTCTGCTATACACAAGGCTAAGCTTCAGCCAGAGGACTTTGTTCATGATTTCTTCAAAAAACCTACGTACCTGGCAGCTTACAGTCCTATAATATATCCTGTACCTGGCCCTGACTTGTGGCCAAGGATAGATAGTTTGGACATTGAGGCTCCTGTTTTCAAAGAACACAAGGGCAGAGCACAGACTAAGAGGAGAAATGGCCAATTTGAGAAGCCAGCTCCCAAAGACACTTCAAGAATGGCCTCAATTACCTGCTCCAACTGTAAAAAGGTGGGCCATAGGTACACCAATTGCCATGATGCTCTAAAGCCTGCACTTGCTATGAGAAAGAACAAACATCAGGTAACCACTCTGCTATGAGAAAGACTAAATTTGTTGTTACTTTGTTGCTTACTAATATTAAACTACTTGTTTCATTGCAGCCAAGCACCAGCTCTTACCCACCTGATAGTAGAAGCACACCAGCACCAGCAAGGACTGCAGCCTCTGCTGCTGCCAGTCCAGCTCCAGCAAGGACTGCAGCTTCTGCTGCTGTGATGACCCACAAGTATAGGGGATCTATCGTAGTCCTTTCGATAAGTAAGAGTGACGAACCCAACGAGGAGCAGAAGGAAATGATAAGCGGTTTTCAGCAAGGTATTCTCTGCAAGTACTGAAATAAGTGGTAACAGATAGTTTTGTGATAAGATAGGTTGTAACGAGCAACAAGCAGCAGAAGTAAATAAAGTGCAGCAAGGTGGCCCAATCCTTTTGTAGCAAAGGACAAGCCGTAACAAACTCTTATAATAGGAAAAACGCTCCCGAGGACACATGGGAATATCGTCAAGCTAGTTTTCATCACGTTCATACGATTCGCGTTCGATACTTTGATAATTTGATATGTGGGTGGACCGGTGCTTGGGTGCTGTTCTTACTTGAACAAGCATCCCACTTATGATTAACCTCTATTGCAAGCATCCGCAACTACAACAAAAGTAAGGTAAACCTAACCATAGCATGAAACATATGGATCCAAATCAGCCCCTTACGAAGCAACGCATAAACTAGGGTTTAAGCTTATGTCACTCTAGCAACCCATCATCTACTTATTACTTTCCAATGCCTTCCTCTAGGCCCAAATAATGGTGAAGTGTTATGTAGTCGACGTTCACATAACACCACTAGAGGCTAGACAACATACATCTTATCAAAATATCAAACGAATACCAAATTCACATGACTACTCATAGCAAGACTTCTCCCTTGTCCTCAGGAACGAACGTAATTACTCACAAAGCATATTCATGTTCATAATCAGAGGGGTAATAATATGCATATAGGATCTGAACATATGATCTTCCACCAAATAAACCAACTAGCATCAACTACAAGGAGTAATCAACACTACTAGCAACTTACTAGCACCAATCCCGGACTTTGAGACAAGAATTGGATACAAGAGATGAACTAGGGTTTGGAGATGAGATGGTGCTGGTGAAGATGTTGATGGAGATTGCCCTCTCCCTATGAGAGGAGCGTTGGTGATGACGATGGTGATGATTTCCCCCTCCCGGAGGGAAGTTTCCCCAGCAGAACAGCTCTGCCGGAGCTCTAGATTGGATCCGCCAAGGTTCCACCTCGTGGCAGCGGAGTCTCGTCCCGAAAAGTTCCTCTCTATTTTTTTCTCATCGAAAGACCTCATATAGGAGAAGATGGGCGTCGGAGAGCCACCAGGGGGCCCACGAGGTAGGGGGCGCGCCCCCCACCCTCGTGAGCAGGGTGTGGGGCCCCTGGCCTTCATCTTTGGCGTGGATTTTTCTTTATTTCTTTTAAGACGTTCTGTGGAGTTTCAGGACTTTTGGAGTTGCCCAGAATAGGTCTCTAATATTTGCTCCTTTTCCAGACCAGAATTCCAGCTGCTGGCATTCTCCCTCCTTATGTAAACCTTGTAAAATAAGAGAGAATAGCCATAAGTATTGTGACATAAAGTGAAATAACAGCCCATAATACGATAAATATCGATATAAAAGCATGATGCAAAATGGACGTATCAACTCCCCCAAGCTTAGACCTCGCTTGTCCTCAAGCGAAAAGCTGATAACAATAAATATGTCCTCATGTTTAGAGGTAGAGGCATCGATAAAAATAACATACGGACATGAAGGCATCATGATTATTCTCATAACAGCAACATATATAGATTTTGTCATATGATTACTTATGTTCAAGTGATGATCTAGTCACAATGCAAGAGTATAAATCATAAACCTTATTGGGCTTTGACAAACTATAATCTCAGTCATTGAAGCAATTGTAATTTATCATAACATCGGAAAGAGTCTATGTCAGAGCTAAAAAGCAATTCCACATACTCAACTATCATTCAGTCCTCCATAATTGCTAACACTCATGCGATACTTGTGGTTACGTAGTTTTAATCGGACACAGAGAAAGATAGGGGCTTATAGTTTTTCCCCAGAACCTTTTACCTCAAGGGTAATGTCAACAATAATGGTTCATGCTCCCCTACATCCATTTAGATATATATATATATCATGTTCTTTCCAACATGCTGAGCTTGCCAAAGGATAAAATGAAAAAGAAAAGGTGAAGATCACCATGACTCTTGCATAAGGTAGAAGATAATAATAAAGGATAGGCCCTTTGTAGAAGGAAGCAGAGGTTGCCATGCACTTTTATGGTTGGATATATAAAATCTCAATGCGAAAGAATGTCACTTTATATTACCCCTTGTGATATGAACCTTTATTATGCAGTCCGTCGCTTTTATTACTTCCACATCACAAGATCGTATAAAGCTTATTTCTTCCACACCAATCAATCATACATATTTAGAGCAATTTTTATTGCTTGCACCGATGACAACTTACTTGAAGGATCTTACTCAATCCATAGGTAGATATGGTGGACTCCCATGGCAAAACTGGTTTAAGGGTATTTGGAAGCACAAGTAGTATTTCTACTTGGTGCTGAGAATTTGGCTAGCATGAGGAGGAAAGGCAAGCTCAACAAGTTAGAGGATCCATGACAACATACTTTATCTCAGATATAAGAAATACATAACTCATTACGTTGTCTTCCTTGTCCAACATCAACTTTTTAGCATGTCATATTTTAATGAGTGCTCCTAATCATAAAAGATGTCAATGATAATATATCTATATGTGAAAAACCTCTCTTTCCTTATTACTTCCTATTAATTGCAGCAATGACCAAAGCTATGTCTACCAACTCCCAACAACTTTTAATCATCATACTCTTTCTATGTGAAGTCATTACTCTCAATAAGATCAATATGAACTTTTTTTCTTTTTATTCTTTTCTCTTTTCTTTTATTCACCCAAGATCATGGAAAAATAATCAAGCCCTTGACTCAACACTAATCTTTATTATATATAACTCACGGACTCGATTACATAGAGAGATCATAAAGCAAAACTCAGAAATAGATCATGCCATAAACTTTATTCTACTAGATCAAGATACTACTAATAGGATCAAACTAAGAAAAATGGTAAAGATAGGAGTTGTGATTGTGATACTGTCACAACCCTAGAACTTGATTGCAATTAGTTTCATAAGCATCCATGCATCATGTCTATATTTGTTTGAAATTTGAAATAGGGATGACAAACCCTAGAACTAAATGAAATGCAATTAGGATCAAAATAAAAATATTTCCAATGAACCCAGAATGCCCTCTAGAAAAGTTCATTTTTTTGATAAAGGTGAAAACTTCTGCCAAAAATGATGCACATATTTTTTTAGGACATTCTGGATTTTTGAATAACCCATATTGTATTTGAATTGGGGCATTTAAATACTATTAATGTTTTTAAATGCCCCAATAATTCTGAAAATAGTTAAGGGCCTCTGTAATAATTCATTTAATGCCCACAATTATTTTCAGGATTTATTAAAATGATTTGGGTTATAAACTAAATCAAAACAAAATAAAAAATAGAAAAGCAGAACAAATTAGTAAAGAGAGAGAGAGAGAGTGGACTTACCTGACGCAGGTCATCTCGCAGCCCAGCTGTGGCCCATCGCTGTAAAGGGCCCAGCCCACCTCCTCACCGCGTCGTCTACCTCCTGCCAGTAGGAGCAGGGGCGCGTGGTCGCTGCGCGCGCGCCAGCTCCTGCTTCCACCGTGACGCCGACTCTTCTAGACGCGCCACGGAGACGCCCAGAGGCCTCTCTCCCCTCTCCCTCACCCGTGGCCTCTCCCCTCCCCTGGACCTCTCCCTCTCACTCACCCGAATGGGTCCGTCGCCGCCGTTCGCTGCCACCGTGACCACCGTGGTCTTCTCACCCCTTCCCCGTGTCCAAAAGCTCTGTGACGATGCACAGCTCCTCCACGCGGAAGATCCCGAACCCAGGAGCACCGTGGTGACGCCTTCAAGCTCGTCTTCCACCTCGGGCGCCACCGATCACCGTCGTCGATTCGCGACGTCTGGCGCGCCCCCGAGAGATTTGACCAGGAACGGTCATGTTGACTTGCTGACGTCACACCAACGTCATGCTGACGTAGTAAATGCTTTTCTAGTTTTTCTTATTCAGAAATGATTTAAAAATTCCAGAAAATAGTTAAAACTTCTAAAAATCATAGAAAATCAACTGTAACTCCAAATGAAATAATTTATATATGAAAAATTATCAGAAAAATCCAATCTATCAATTTATTCTACTTTCATGCATGATCAACCAACTTATACCCACTGTATAAGTGAAAACATGATAGCGGCATTTTAAATGCTAAATATGGAGTTTGCATATGAACCCTTGGTCCATATGGACTTCATTTAAATTGTTGCTAGATGCATTTGTGCAAATCATAACATTATTGCCATGTCACATTCATGCATCATATTGTTGCATTGCATTGATTGTGTTTCCTCTCTGTTACCGGTGTTTGTCCCCTCTCAATAGACGATGTTCCGACGATTTGATCGATGACACCGATGAAGAACTATACTATCTTCAGAAGTGCCAGGCAAGCAAAACCCCCTTGGTCATTCTGATACAATCCCACTCTCTCGCTCCTGCTCTCTTTGACTGCATTAGGACAACAACGTTTCAACTGTTACATGCAGCGGTAGCTGAACCCCTTTCCAGTGCATGACCTGCCATTGCCACAGTAAATAGATGAAACCCACTAGCATGAGTAGGAATTGTTTGAGCCCTGATGTGCCTACTCATTCATGCTTGTTGTCATACCTGCTACTGCTTAGAGTTGAGTCAGGTCTGATTCATCGGGAATGAATTGGAACGTGGTGAACATGTCCTACCGTTGAGAGCTAAGTGTGTGAACACGATTTGGTAAAGGTAGCGGTGAGAGGCCATGTAGGAGTACATGGTGGGTTGTCTCATTACAGCCGTTCTCAGGAACTGATTTCTGTGTTTGTGATCCATGAACAGTTACTACCACACATTGGGTTCCGGTAACTCGGCCCCTCTCGGCTTATTAATCAACTCGATCTCTGTCCAGGAGTTGCAACTAGTTTCTGGTGTTTGTAGGTAGTGTTAGTAGTCTACCAAGTGGCACCCGGTACAGGTGGGCTTGGGACAGACTAGGCACAGTGGCACGGTGTACCAAGTGGCACCCGGATGGTGGGCTTGGGAACCCTGCACACATCGTTTGGGGCCGTGAGCGACACCCCAGCCGGATCTCCTTGCGGATGGAACCCGAATAGGCGATAAACCTGGATGAGAGACTTGTGTGGTTAGTCAGGTCGTGGCCGACACCCTCGCCCGGCTTCCTTTTGCAGGTTACCGAGGTACATGACGTGTACAGGGCGATAAGTGGCGAGAGCGTGTGTGAAGAAGTACACCCCTGTAGGGTTATCATTATCTATTCGAATAGCCGGATTCCTCGGATATGGAAACTTGGACCCCTTGCATAGTTCATAGACAAGTGAAAGTGGATACTCTAAAACTCGCAAGATAAGCGTAAGTGCTGTGGATGGCGTTCTCGCAGGGAGATGGGAGTGGATCCATAGTGGTGTATTGGTATGGTGAATTGGTGGACTCGTGTGCGCTGCCTCAAAAGAGTTTACTTGCAGTCATAGTTCAGGTTAGCCACTGAGTCAAAGCTGGCTTGCTGCAGTTAAACTCCACCACCCCTTTTATTGATACCGATGCATATGTAGTTAGCTCTGATGTAAGTCTTGTTGGGTACATTTGTATTCACGTTTGCTTATTTTATGTTTTGCAGAGAGACTTTAGTCTCGCTAGTAGTTCCACGTGGACTTCGACGTTTAGCTTGTTACCTCAGCTACGATCTTGTACCCTTGGGAGGGTCTAGTAGATAGTCAGGCTCCTCAGCCTTCTTCATTTTTAGTTGTCTGTACTCAGACAAGTTAAGCTTCCACATGTGCTTTGACTTGTATGCTTTGAATGTTGGGTCATGAGACCCATGTTTGTAATATCTCGCTCCTCGGAGCCTAATGAATAAATACTTTGAGTCGTAGAGTTTTGTTGTGATGCCATGTTGTATTTACACATATCGAGCATATTGTGTGTATGATTGAAATGCTTGGTATGTGTGGGATCCGACAACCTAGTTGTTTATCCTTGGTAGCCTCTCTTATGGGGAAATGTAGTCTTGTGCTTCCATGAGCCATAGTAGTCCGCTATAGCTCGGTTCATCGGAGTCCTGCTAGCCTAGCACTACTGCTCCGAAACACTTGACTGGCCGACATCTGATTCACTTTGTTCCTGTGTCTGTCCCTTCGGGGAAATGTCACACGGTGACATCCGGAGTCCTGCCTAGCCTGCTACAGCCCGGTTCACCGGAGTCCTGTTAGCCCAGTGCTACAGCATGGATTCACACGCTGCTGACCGACATGCTCGATGTTGATTCATGTATGCCTGTCCCCGTAAGTTAGTGCCACTTTGGGTTCACGACTAGTCATGTCGGCCTGGGTTCTCTGTCATATGGATGCTAGCGACACTATCATATACATGAGCCAAAAGGCGCAAACTGTCTCGGGCCATGGTAAGGCGACACCCGTGGGAATACCGTGCGTGAGGCCGCCAAGTGATATGAGGTGTTACATGCTAGATCGGTGTGACTTAGAATCGGGGTCCTGACAACATTGCTATCAGAGCCTGACTGCCTGTAGGATTACCAAGCCAAACCGGTCGAAGTTGAGTCTAGAAATGCTTTAGTTATGTAAGGGAATTGATTGTGGAAGGGAACGTAAGGCTCTTTTTACTCCTTATCCTCATGACCTTCTGATCTGAGTCATCTTATTGTTTCTACGGGGTTAAGAACTAGGCTTCTCTTCTATCTCTCAAGATGACGTGTTACTAAACCGTAGTTGCCTAGGATTGTTGGATTTAAGCCTCAATCCAGTTTATACTACTCCAATGTGTTGTTAGTTGGACTTGGAAACTTGATATTGCGATGTTAAGTGGTTATGCCACCATTTTGTAGGATGTCTCAAATCTTTTCGAGCATTTACAGCCGTTATGCTGTCCGAGTCATTCCAGGTTTCTAAATAATCTGATGCATTTGCAAATCCTTCCTCCATTCCCGATGTCCTTTTGGTCAGAATAAGCACACTAGCCAGTGAGTTGAGGTACTCTGTTGCCTCGACATATATGTTGGAGCTATTATTATGACCCTAGGTGTCTTAGAGAGTCACCTAGTAATCTAGCAATGCTTTGTATTCCCGGAGTGATGATTCTGGCCATTGTTCTCGAAAGCATCCCGTGATGCCATTTAGTAGTATGTATTCTACTCTTGGGTTCCTGACCCAAGATTCACTCCACTTACCTTATGTTGATAGTGTTTGCTAGTTCCTTTAGAATATTAGTAACCTTTGTGATAGTCCTCGAGGTCCGTGGTATTTTCTTCTTTCAAGTACCACAAACTGCTTATGGCAGAAGTTCTTTTGAACCAAAAGATCACAATAAGAGTGCTCTTGATGAGTTCTTCGTTCTACATTGTGAATCTGCCAGTTCTACCTTTCTACATGGGTTATCCGGAAGAAATGTTAAGCTTTGCTTGACATACTAATCTATGCATCCACAACTCAGAAAGATATATGTTCCTTGAGTTGTCCCTCCTTAGTTGTTTCTGACCTTCGTCTATCAATTGATAATCGAGGGTATATCATTGCATTCGTTCATCAAAGTCTTTTATTCTTGTGGTCCGTCAAGCCATTCTACTCCAGAATGACTAGGAGAAAACAAACTCCAGAACCTCATCCATATCTAGGATTGGGTCAAAGCAATTGTATTCCGCAGATCAAAATGCCAATCTAGCTTTTGCTCTGTTCTACCTTGAAGTGTTACCATCTTATTGTCAAGAATGTCATGAGAATTGCACCACCTCTTATGAATTCTTGACAGAGTGATACTTCTCGCCGTCATTATTCATTCCTCGGTCCCGTGTTGTTGTAAGATTGCCGATAAGTGAACTGTGAGGTGTGAAATCAATACTCCTAGCAACCCTGTTGCTTGGTAGTTAATGGACAATACTCTCATTCTTAGCATGCTGGTTATTGAATCATCATCCTAATATTGATCGTGCTGCCTAGTCCATATTTCCGGGTGCACTCATCGACCAATGAGTTAGGATTGTGACAATCCCTCGCTTCTTGATCATATCGTCTTGCCCTGAAAAGCAAGATTGTGCTCGAGTTAAATAACATATTGGTGGTTCGTGATTTTTTGAATATCTTCTCGGAAGTATTACCAGGTTGTTCCCTGATCGCTATGTTGAGTTCGTGATCATGT
Organism: Triticum aestivum; assembly: GCF_018294505.1. Taxonomy (NCBI): domain Eukaryota; kingdom Viridiplantae; phylum Streptophyta; class Magnoliopsida; order Poales; family Poaceae; genus Triticum; species Triticum aestivum. The sequence continues at coordinate 624,897,967 of NC_057803.1, forward strand.
TGGTTTTTCTCTAAACCATCCATTCTCCAAGAATTTGTGTTGGATACCCCCAAGCTAGTTGGTTAAGCTAAACAACAACTTGGAGAGTTGGAAGATGGAAGCTTGTCTGACTTAGTTCATGATAAGGGATATCTTTTTGTGTGTGTGTGTGTTGAAGAAAGATGATATCTTCAATGATTGGTCCCTATGATCAGTTATTGGACCTATTGTCTTATCAACTTTGATTTGAGTATGGGCTATCGTCAAATCAAATCAGAACCAATGATGTTCGTAATGTTGTCTTACTCGTGGTTGATCCCTCGAGCATACACCATTACATCCTTTGGGTCTGACCAATGCTATCACTGTGTTCACATGATGGTGGAAGTCCAGTGATATGGAAATTCCGATGAGTTGCTGTTGAACCCATTAGCAGCATTTTGTCTCCCCCATGATTCATGTTGAACATCAACCTAGTATTGGAAACTTTGTAAGCAATGCCTTCGTGTTCCGTTCATGAAGCTTATGCTTGGATGGAAGAAGTGACTTCCTCACATTCATGTGCATTTGGAGCAAGTTGCCGCCATAAGTTCGAGAAAGATTGTTTTGTTTCCTCTAATACCATCCCAAGTTAGTTATGCATGTGCGAATGTATTATATGGTTTGGTAGATTAATTACCTCCACTCCATATGTATTCCCTAGCACACCAAGCCACTGATTGATTTGTTCAAGGAGAAGAAGTTCCTTCTTAAGAGCATGCATTATGCAAGGACTTTGTTATCCTTGATGATGGTTCCCCACCTGAACTCGGTAGTGTTTTTATTCTAAGACTACCACTGGTCATGCTTGTCTGGGACAACATGTTCACATGTGTTAGCAGAACCAGCTCATGTTTTGGAGCTTACTACCATAGTTCATTTCCCCGAGAATCTCGCAACGTCATATCGTCGAATTGTGTTGCAAATTTTCATTTATCTTTCTAGACTTGATGAGTCTGGAATATCCTGACACCAACCAGATCTGAATCTCAGGCAGATATGATGGTTGGAACACACTCCAAGAACTATAATATTGGTCTCTCTGTAACCGGTAAAGTCAATGTCGTGGCCAACACACCCAGCCGGAAGACCTATTATTGTAGTATCTTGATTGAGGAAGTTGGCCACCTCCCCATAAGGATTTCGTAGGATTTACTCCAGGAGTTCTTTCTTATTGATCCTTTGTATTCCGAAGTCCGACAACTACTTGATGACTATGTTGATGCTTTAAAGCATGACCGTGGTAACCAGTACATCAAGGAGAACATTAGAAGCGGAGTACTAAATGTCTCTCGGTCGATCATCTAGATTTCATTCCCTTGGCCTCGCTAAGGTGAAATTTGAGAAAGGGTTGTCTTTATACACATCTGCATGTCCACCACTATTCGTCAAGGTAGTAAGATGTGTTGCTAGGATCCTCGACTCGGATGTTGGTAGAACCTTGATGAATATGGAAATGCTCAAGTTCTTGAGAGCACGCGCAAGCAAATTCATCCATTATGTTGGCTTCAACAAGGTAGTCCACATCATCCATCCTAGTCGGAGTATGCCATTCTTTCGAACCCCTTCCAACGATCGATTGTGATTACCTCAGGCTGGTATAGAGAGTTTCAATAATCTCTGTATCAAAAGTAAATATTTTTGCCACTTAAGGGAATAATTCTACGAGTCACCTTCCCCGAGGTGTTCCGTTATGGTATCATGGGCAACTTAACTCCTCGCTACTTTGAAACCCCCCCTCACCATCTATTTAAGCGTTGAATTGTTGCCTACCAATTTGAACCTTTGTCATATGTTTCTCATCCATCATCTCTGATGTGTGTTTTGCGTCTCAGCTCAAGGGATGCTTCTACGCCTCATTCCGTGAGTTGATCTTGTGTTCATTAAGATCGACGATCCATTCTTGTGAGGTTGTCTTGCTCTCTTGTCGCCATGTTGGATGAAGTTCTCAAAGGAAAGGATGACATAATCAATATGATGTAGTGGATCAACATCTACGAGAAGGGCAGTTGGATCATGAAGATCGTGTTATTAGCTTTGTGTTCCCTCTGTCTTCTTACTCACGTCTTGAATCTCGGGACGAGATTCTTGTTTAGTGGGGGTGAGTTGTCACAGCCCTAGAATTTGATTACAATTAGTTTCATAAGCATCCATGCATCATGTCTATATTTGTTTGAAATTTGAAATAGGGATGACAAACCCTAGCACTAAATGAAATGCAATTAGGATCAAAATAAAAATATTTCCAATGAACCCAGAATGCCCTTTAGAAAAGTTCATTTTTTTGATAAAGGTGAAAACCTCTGCCAAAAATGATGCACATATTTTTTAGGCCATTCTAGATTTTTGAATAACCCATATTGTATTTGAATTGGGGCATTTAAATACTATTAATATTTTTTAATGCCCCAATAATTCTGAAAATAGTTAAGGGCCTATGTAATAATTCATTTAATGCCCACAATTATTTTCAGGATTAATTAAAATGATTTGGGTTATAAACTAAATCAAAACAAAATAACAAAAATAGAAAAGCAGAACAAATTAGTAAAGAGAGAGAGAGAGAGTGGACTTATTTGACGCAGGCCATCTAGCAGCCCAGCTGCGGCCCATCGCTGTAAAGGGCCCAGCCCACCTCCTCACCGCGTCGTCTACCTCCTGCCAGTAGGAGCAGGGGCGCATGGTCGCTGCACGCGTGCCAGCTCCTGCTTCCACTGTGACGCCGGCTCTTCTGGACGCGCCACGGAGACGTCCAGAGGCCTCTCTCCCCTCTCCCTCACTCGTGGCCTCTCCCCTCCCCTGGACCTCTCCCTCTCACTCACCCAAACAGGTCCATCACCGCCGTTCGCTACCAGCGTGACCACCGTGGTCTTCACGCCCCTTCCCCGTGTCCAAAAGCTCTGTGACGACGCACACCTCCTCCATGCGGAAGATCCGAACCCGAGAGCACCGTGGTGACTCCTTCGAGCTCGTCTTCCACCTCGGGCGCCACCGATCACCGCCGTCGATTCGCAACATCTGGCGTGCCCCCGAGCCTGCTGACCTTCTCCTCCGACCCCCAATGAGCCCCGCCGTTTTTCCCCTCTCTTCTCGCTGCTGAACGCGTCCCCTAACCATGCTCTTCACCGTAGCCGATGAAGGAAATATGTCCTAGAGGCAATAATAAAGTTATTATTTATTTCCTTATATCATGATAAATGTTTATTATTCATGCTAGAATTGTATTAACCGGAAACATAATACATGTGTGAATACATAGACAAACAGTATGTCACTAGTATGCCTCTACTTGACTAGCTCGTTGAATCAAAGATGGTTAAGTTTCCTACCATAGACATGAGTTGTCATTTGACTAACGGGATCACATCATTAGATATGATGTGATTGACTTGACCCATTCCGTTAGCATAGCACTTGATCGTTTAGTTTGTTGCTATTGCTTTCTTCATGACTTATACATGTTCCTATGACTATGAGATTATGCAACTCCCATTTACCGGAGAAACACTTTGTGTGCTACCAAACGTCACAACATAACTGGGTGATTATAAAGGTGCTCTACAGGTGTCTCCGAAGGTACTTGTTGGGTTGGCATATTTCGAGATTAGGATTTGTCACTCCAATTGTCGGAGAGGTATCTCTGGCCCACTCGGTAATGCACATCACTATAAGCCTTGCAAGCATTGCAACTAATGAGTTAGTTGCGGGATGATGGGTTACGGAACGAGTAAAGAGACTTGCCGGTAACGATATTGAACTAGGTATTGAGATACCGACGATCGAATCTCGGGCAAGTAACATACCGATGACAAAGGGAACAACGTATGTTATTATGCGGTTTGACAGATAAAGATCTTCGTAGAATATGTAGGAGCCAATATGAGCATCCAGGTTCCGCTATTGGTTATTGACCGGAGACGTGTCTCGGTCATGTCTACATAGTTCTCGTACCCGTAGGGTCCGCACGCTTAAAGTTTCGGTGACGATTGTATTATGAGTTTATGTGATTTGATGTACCGAAGGTTGTTTGGAGTCCCGGATGAGAACGGGGACATGACAAGGAGTCTCGAAATGGTCGAGACGTAAAGATCGATATATTGGACGACTATATTCGGACGTCGGAAAGGTTCCGAGTGATTCGGGTATTTTCGGGAGTACCAGGGAGTTACGGGGATTCGTATTGGGCCTTAATGGGCCATACGGGAAAGGAGAGAAAGGCCTCAAAGGGTGGCTGCACCCCTCCCCATGGGCTGGTTTGAATTGGACTAGGGAGGGGGCCGCCCCTTCGTTCCTTCTCCTTTTCCCTTCCCTTTCCTTCCCTCCTACTCCTACTACTTGGAAGGGCTCCTAGTTCTACTAGGAAAGAGGGAATCCTACTCCCGGTGGAAGTAGGACTCCCCTAGGGCGCGCTATAGAGAGGGCCGGCCCTCCCCTCCTCCACTCCTTTATATACGTGGCCAGGGGGCACCCCATAGACACACAAGTTGATCATTTGATCTCTCCCAGCCGTGTGCGGTGCCCCCCTCCACCATATTCCACCTCGGTCATATTGTAGCAGTGCTTAGGCGAAGCCCTACGTCGGTAGCAACATAATCACCATCACCACGCCGTTGTGCTGACAGAACTCTCCCGTGAAGCTCTGCTGGATCGGAGTTCGCGGGACGTCATCGAGCTGAACGTGTGTTGAACTCGGAGGTGCCGTGCGTTCGGTACTTGGATCGGTCGGATCATGAAGACGTATGACTACATCAACCGCATTGTGCTAATGCTTCCTCTTTCGGTCTACGAGGGTACGTAGACAACACTCTCCCCTCTCGTTGTTATGCATCACCATGATCTTGCGTGTGCGTAGGAAAATTTTGAAATTACTACGTTCCCCAAGAGTGGCATCCGAGCCAGGTTTTATGCGTAGATGTCATATGCACGAGTAGAACATAAGTGAGTTGTGGGCGATATAAGTCATATTGCTTACCAGCATGTCACACTTTGGTTCGGCGGTATTGTTGGATGAAGCGGCCCGGACCGACATTACACGTACGCTTACGCGAGACTGGTTTTACCGCCGTGCTATGCACACAGGTGACTAGCGGGTGTCAGTTTCTCCAACTTTAGTTGAACCGAGTGTGGCTACGCCCGGTCCTTGAGAAGGTTAAAACAGCACTAACTTCACAAACTATCATTGTGGTTTTCGATGCGTAGGTAAGAACGGTTCTTGCTAAGCCCGTAGCAGCCACGTAAAACTTGCAACAACAAAGTAGAGGACGTATAACTTGTTTTTGCAGGGCATGTTGTGATGTGATATGGTCAAGACATGATGCTAAATTTTATTATATGAGATGATCATGTTTTGTAACCGATTTATCGGCAACTGGCAGGAGCCATATGGTTGTCGCTTTATTGTATGCAATGCAATTGCGCTGTAATGCTTTACTTTATCACTAAGCGGTAGCGATAGTCGTGGAAGCATAAGATTGGCGAGACGACAACAATGCTACAATGGTGATCAAGGTGTCGCGCCGGTGACAATGGTGATCATGACGGTGCTTCGGATATGAAGATCACAAGCACAAGATGATGATGGCCATATCATATCACTTATTTTGATTGCATGTGATGTTTATCTTTTATGCATCTTATCTTGCTTTGATTGATGGTAGCATTATAAGATGATCTCTCACTAAATTTCAAGATAAAAGTGTTCTCCCTGAGTATGCACCGTTGCCAAAGTTCGTCGTGCCCAGACACCACGTGATGATCGGGTGTGATAAGCTCTACGTCCATCTACAACGGGTGCAAGCCAGTTTTGCACACACAGAATACTCAGGTTAAACTTGACGAGCCTAGCATATGCAGATATGGCCTCGGAACACTAAGACCGAAAGGTCGAGCGTGAATCATATAGTAGATATGATCAACATAGTGATGTTCACCATTGAAAGCTACTTCATTTCACGTGATGATCGGTTATGGTTTAGTTGAGTTGGATCATGTGATCAGTTAGAGGATGAGAGGGATGTCTATCTAAGTGGGAGTTCTTAAGTAATATGATTAATTGAACTTAAATTTATCATGAACTTAGTACCTGATAGTATCTTGCTTGTCTATGTTGATTGTAGATAGATGGCCCGTGCTGTTGTTCCGTCGAATTTTAATGTGTTCCTTGAGAAAGCAAAGTTGAAAGATGATGGTAGCAATTACACGGACTGGGTCCGTAACTTGAGGATTATCCTCATTGCTGCACAGAAGAATTACGTTCTAGAAGCACCGCTAGGTGCCAAAACCTGCTGCAGGAGCACCACCAGATGTTATGAACGTCTGGCAGAGCAAAGCTAATGACTACTCGATAGTTCAGTGTGCCATGCTTTACGGCTTAGAACCGTGACTTCAACGATGTTTTGAACATCATGGAGCATATGAGATGTTCCAGGAGTTGAAGTTAATATTTCAAGCAAATGCCTAGATTGAGAGATATGAAGTCTCCAATAAGTTCTACAGCTGCAAGATGGAGGAGAATAGTTCTGTCAATGAGCATATACTCAAAATGTCTGGGTATAACAATCACTTGATTCAACTGGGAGTTAATCTTCCGGATGATAGCGTCATTGACAGAATTTTTCAATCACTGCCACCAAGCTACAAGAGATTCGTGATGAACTATAACATGCAAGGGATGGATAAGACGATTCCTGAGATCTTCGCAATGCTAAAGGCTGCGGAGGTAGAAATCAAGAAGGAGCATCAAGTGCAAGGTAGTAAGATGTGTTGCCAGGATCCTCGACTCGGATGTTGGTAGAACCTTGATGAATATGGAAATGCTCAAGTTCTTGAGAGCACGTGCAAGCAAATTCATCCATTACGTTGGCTTCAACAAGGTAGTCCACATCATCCATCCTAGTCGGAGTATGCCATTCTTTCGAACCCCTTCCAACGATCGATTGTGATTACCTCAGGCTGCTATAGAGAGTTTCAATAATCTCTGTATCAAAAGTAATTATTTTTGCCACTTAAGGGAATAATTCTACAAGTCACCTTCCCCGAGGTGTTCCGTTATGGTATCATGGGAAACTTAACTCCTCGCTACTTTGAAACCCCCCCTCACCATCTATTTAAGCGTTGAATTGTTGCCTACCAATTTGAACCTTTGTCATATGTTTCTCATCCATCATCTCTGATGTGTGTTTTGCGTCTCAGCTCAAGGGATGCTTCTACGCCTCATTCCGTGAGTTGATATTGTGTTCATTAAGATCGACGATCCATTCTTGTGAGGTTGTCTTGCTCTCTTGTCGCCATGTTGGATGAAGTTCTCGAAGGAAAGGATGTCATAATCAATATGATGTAGTGGATCAACATCTACGAGAAGGGCAGTTGGATCATGAAGATCGTGTTATTAGCTTTGTGTTCCCTCTGTCTTCTTACTCACGTCTTGAATCTCGGGATGAGATTCTTGTTTAGTGGGGGTGAGTTGTCACAACCCTAGCATTTGATTACAATTAGTTTCATAAGCATCCATGCATCATGTCTATATTTTTTTGAAATTTGAAATAGGGATGACAAACCCTAGCACTAAATGAAATGCAATTAGGATCAAAATAAAAATATTTCCAATGAACCCAGAATGCCCTTTAGAAAAGTTCATTTTTTGATAAAGGTGAAAACCTCTGCCAAAAATGATGCACATATTTTTTAGGCCATTCTGGATTTTTGAATAACCCATATTGTATTTGAATTGGGGCATTTAAATACTATTAATATTTTTAAATGCCCCAATAATTCTGAAAATAGTTAAGGGCCTCTGTAATAATTCATTTAATGCCCACAATTATTTTCAGGATTTATTAAAATGATTTGGGTTACAAACTAAATCAAAAAATAATAACAAAAAAAGAAAAGCAGAACAAATTAGTAAAGAGAGAGAGATAGTGGACTTACCTGACGCAGGCCATCTAGCAGCCTAGCTGCGGCCCATCGCTGTAAAGGGCCCAGCCCACCTCCTCACCGCGTCGTCTACCTCCTGCCAGTAGAAGCAGGGGCGCGTGGTCGTTGCGCGCGCGCCAGCTCCTGCTTCCACCGCGATGCCGGCTCTTCTGGACGCGCCAAGGAGACGCCCAGAGGCCTCTCTCCCCTCTCCCTCACCCGTGGCCTCTCCCCTCCCCCGTACCTCTCCCTCTCACTCACCCAAACAGGTCTGTCGCCGCCGTTCGCTGCCACCGTGACCACCGTGGTCTTCTCGCCCCTTCCCCGTGTCCAAAAGCTCTGTGACGACGCACGCCTCCTCGACGCAGAAGATCCCGAACCCAAGAGCACCGTGGTGACTCCTTCGAACTTGTCTTCCACCTCGGGCGCCACCGATCACCGCCGTCGATTCGCGACGTCTGGCGCGCCCCCGAGCCCGCTGACCTTCTCCTCTGACCCCCAATGAGCCCCGCCATTTTCCCCTCTCTTCTCGCTGCCGAATGCGTCCCCTAACCGTGCTCTTCACCGGAGCCGATGAAGGAAATATGCCCTAGAGGCAATAATAAATTTGTTATTTATTTCCTTATATCATGATAAATGTTTATTATTCATGCTAGAATTGTATTAACCGGAAACATAATACATGTGTGAATACATAGACAAACAGTATGTCACTAGTATGCCTCTACTTGACTAGCACGTTGAATCAAAGATGGTTAAGTTTCCTACCATAGACATGAGTTGTCATTTGATTAACGGGATCACATCATTAGATATGATGTGATTGACTTGACCCATTCTGTTAGCATAGCACTTGATCGTTTAGTTTGTTGCTATTGCTTTCTTCATGACTTATACATGTTCCTATGACTATGAGATTATGCAACTCCCATTTACCGGAGGAACACTTTGTGTGCTACCAAACGTCACAATGTAACTGGGTGATTATAAAGGTGCTCTACAGGTGTCTCCGAAGGTACTTGTTGGGTTGGCGTATTTCGAGATTAGGATTTGTCACTCAATTGTCGGAGAGGTATCTCTGGGCCCACTCGGTAATGCACATCACTATAAGCCTTGCAAGCATTGCAACTAATGAGTTAGTTGCGGGATGATGGGTTACGGAACGAGTAAAGAGACTTGTCGGTAACGATATTGAACTAGGTATTGAGATACCGACGATCGAATCTCGGGCAAGTAACATACCGATGACAAAGGGAACAACGTATGTTGTTATGCGGTTTGACAGATAAAGATCTTCATAGAATATGTAGGAGCCAATATGAGCATCCAGGTTTCGCTATTGGTTATTGACCGGAGACGTGTCTCGGTCATGTCTACATATTTCTCGAACCCGTAGGGTCCGCACGCTTAAAGTTTCGGTGACGATTGTATTATGAGTTTATGTGATTTGATGTACCGAAGGTAGTTCGTAGTCCCGGATGAGATCGGGGACATGACGAGGAGTCTCGAAATGGTCGAGACGTAGATATCGATATGTTGGACGTCTATATTCGGACGTCAGAAAGGTTCTGAGTGATTCAGGTATTTTCGGGAGTACCGGGGAGTTACGGGAATTCGTATTGGGCCTTAATGGGCCATACGGGAAAATAGAGAAAGGCCTCAAAGGGTGGCCGCACCCCTCCCCATGGGCTGGTCCGAATTGGACTAGGGAGGGGGGCGCCCCTTCCTTCCTTCTCCTTTTCCCTTCCCTTTCCTTCCCTCCTACTCCTACTACTTAGAAGGGCTCCTAGTTCTACTAGGAAAGGGGGAATCCTACTCCCGGTGGGAGTAGGACTCCCCTAGGGCGCGCTATAGAGAGTGCCGGCCCTCCGCTCCTCCACTCCTTTATATATGTGGCCAGGGGGCACCCCATAGACACACAAGTTGATCAGTTGATCTCTCCCAGCCGTGTGCGGTGCCCCCTCCACTATATTCCACCTCGGTCATATCATAGCGGTGCTTAGGCGAAGCCTGCGTCGGTAGCAACATCATCACCGTCGCCATGCCGTCGTGCTGACAGAACTCTCCCGTGAAGCTCTGCTGGATCGGAGTTCGCGGGACGTCATCGAGCTGAACGTGTGCTGAACTCGAAGGTGCCATGCGTTCGGTACTTGGATCGGTCGGATCGTGAAGACGTACGACTACATCAACTGCATTGTGCTAACGCTTCCGCTTTCGGTCTACGAGGGTACGTAGAAAACACTCTCCCCTCTCGTTGCTATGCATCACCATGATCTTGCGTGTGTGTAGGAAAATTTTGAAATTACTACGTTCCCCAACAGTGGCATCCGAGCCAGGTTTTATGCGTAGATGTCATATGCACGAGTAGAACATAAGTGAGTTGTGGGCGATATAAGTCATATTGCTTACCAGCATGTCACACTTTGGTTCGGCGGTATTATTGGATGAAGCGGCCCGGACCGACATTACACATACGCTTATGCGAGACTGGTTTTACCGCCGTGCTATGCACACAGGTGACTAGCGGGTGTCAGTTTCTCCAACTTTAGTTGAACCGAGTGTGGCTATGCCCGGTCCTTGAAAAGGTTAAAATAGCACTAACTTGACAAACTATCGTTGTGGTTTTTGATGCGTAGGTAAGAACGGTTCTTGCTAAGCCTGTAGCAGCCACGTAAAACTTGCAACAACAAAGTAGAGGATGTCTAACTTGTTTTTGCAGGGCATGTTGTGATGTCATATGGTCAAGACATGATGCTAAATTTTATTGTATGAGATGATCATGTTTTGTAACCGATTTATCGGCAACTGGCAGGAGCCATATGGTTGTCGCTTTATTGTATGCAATGCAATTGCGCTGTAATGATTTACTTTATCACTAAGCGGTAGCGATAGTCGTGGAAGCATAAGATTGGCGAGACGACAACAATGCTACGATGGTGATCAAGGTGTCGCGCCGGTGACGATGGTGATCATGACGGTGCTTCGGAGATGAAGATCACAAGCACAAGATGATGATGGCCATATCATATCACTTATTTTGATTGCATGTGATGTTTATCTTTTATGCATCTTATCTTGCTTTGATTGATGGTAGCATTATAAGATGATCTCTCACTAAATTTCAAGATAAAAGTGTTCTCCCTGAGTATGCACCGTTGCCAAAGTTCGTCGTGCCCAGACACCACGTGATGATCGGGTGTGATAAGCTCTACGTCCATCTACAATGGGTGCAAGCCAGTTTTGCACACGCAGAATACTCAGGTTAAACTTGACGAGCCTAGCATATGCAGATATGGCCTCGGAACACTGAGACCGGAAGGTCGAGCGTGAATCATATAGTAGATATGATCAACATATTGATGTTCACCATTGAAAGCTACTCCATTACACATGATGATCGGTTATAGTTTAGTTGATTTGGATCACGTGATCACTTAGATGATTAGAGGGATGTCTATCTAAGTGGGAGTTCTTAAGTAATATGATTAATTGAACTTTAATTTATCATGAACTTAGTCCTGGTAGTATTAGCATATCTATGTTGTAGATCAATAGCTCGCGTTTAGCTCCCCTGTTTTATTTTTGATATGTTCCTATTGAAAGATGTTAGTAGTTATGATGCAGATTGGATCCGTGATCTGAGGTTTATCCTCATTGCTGCACAGAAGAATTATGTCCTTAATGCACCGCTAGGTGACAGACCTATTGCAGGAGCAGATGCAGACGTCATGAACGTTTGGCTAGCTCAATATGATGACTACTTGATAGTTTAGTGCATCATGCTTAACAGCTTAGAATCAGGACTTCAAAGACGTTTTGAGCGTCATGGATCATATGGATGTTCCAGGAGTTGAAGTTAATATTTCAAGCAAATACCCGAGTTGAGAGATATGAAGTCTCCAACAAGTTTTATAGCTAAAAGATGGAGGAGAATAGCTCAAGCAGTGAGCATGTGTTTAGATTTTCTGGGTACTACAATCGCTTGAATCAAGTGGGAGTTAATCTTCCAGATAAAATAGTGATTGACAGAATTCTCTAGTCACCATCACCAAGTTAGTAGAACTTCGTGATGAACTATAGTATGCAAGGGATGATGAAAACGATTCCCGAGCTTTTCATGATGATGAAATCGATGAAGGTAGAAATCAAGAAAGAGCATCAAGTGTTGATGATTAACAAGACCACTAGTTTCAAGAAAAGGGCAAAGGGAAGAAGGGGAACATCAAGAAGAACGACAAGCAAGTTGCTGCTCAAGTGAAGAAGCCCAAGTCTGGTCCTAAGCCTGAGACTAAGTGCTTCTACTGCAAAGGGACTGGTCACTGGAAGCGGAACTACCCCAAGTAATTGGCGGATAAGAAGGATGGCAAAGTAAACATAGGTATATTTGATATACATGTTATTGATGTGTACTTTACTAGTGTTTATAGCAACCCCTCGGTATTTTATACTAGTTCAGTTGCTAAGAACAGTAACTCGAAACGGGAGTTGCAGAATAAACAGAGACTAGTTAAGGGTGAAGTGACGATGTGTATTGGAAATGGTTCCAAGATTGATATGATCATCATCGCACACTCCCTATACTTTCGGGATTAGTGTTAACCTAAAATAAATGTAATTTATTGTTTGCGTTGAGCATGAATATGATTGGATCATGTTTATTGCAATACGGTTATTCATGTAAGTTAGAGAATAATTGTTGTTCTATTTAGATGAATAAAACCTTCTATGGTCATACACCCAATGAAAATGGTTTGTTGGATCTCAATCGTGGTGATACACATTTTTATAATATTGAAGACAAAAGATGCAAAGTTAATAATGATAGTGCAACTTATTTGTGGCACTGCTGTTTAGGTCATATTGGTGTAAAGCGCATGAAGAAACTCCATACTAATGGACTTTTGGAATCACTTGATTACGAATCACTTGGTACTTGCGAACCGTGCCTTATGGGCAAGATGACTAAAATGCCGTTCTCCGGTACTATGGAGAGAGCAACGGATTTGTTGGAAATCATACATACAGATGTATGTGGTCCGATGAATATTGAGGCTTGTGGCGGATATCGTTATTTTCTCACCTTCACAGATGATTTAAGAAGATATGGGTATATCTACTTAATGAAACATAAGTCTGAAACATTTGAAAAGTTCAAAGAATTTCAGAGTGAAGTTGAAAATCATCGTAACAAGAAAATAAAGTTTCTACGATCTGATCGTGGAGGAGAATATTTGAGTTGCGAGTTTGGTCTACATTTGAAACAATGCGGAATAGTTTCGCAACTCACGCCACCCGGAACACCATAGCTAATGGTGTGTCCGAACGTCGAAATCGTACTTTACTAGATATGGTGCGATCTATGATGTCTCTTACAGATTTACCGCTATCGTTTTGGGGTTATGCTTTAGAGACGGCTGCATTCACGTTAAATAGGGCACCATCGAAATCCATTGAGATGACACCTTATGAACTGTGGTTTGGCAAGAAACCAAAGTTGTCGTTTCTGAAAGTTTGGGGCTGCGATGCTTATGTGAAAAAGCTTCAACCTGATAAGCTCGAACCCAAATCGGAGAAATGTGTCTTCATAGGATACCCAAAGGAAATTGTTGGGTACACCTTCTATCACAGATCCGAAGGCAAGACTTTCATTGCTAAGAATGGATCCTTTCTAGAGAAGGAGTTTTTCTCGAAAGAAGTGAGTGGGAGAAAAGTAGAACTTGATGAGGTAACTGTACCTGCTCCCTTATTGGAAAGTAGTACATCACAGAAACCGGTTTCTGTGACACCTACACCAATTAGTGAGATACCTAATGATGATGATCATATAACTTCAGATCAAGTTACTACCGAACCTCGTAGATCAACCAGAGTAAGATCCGCACCAGAGTGGTACAGTAATCCTGTTCTGGAAGTCATGCTACTAGATCATGATGAACCTACGAACTATGAAGAACTGATGGTGAGCCCAGATTCCGCAAAATGGCTAGAAGCCATGAAACCTGAGATGAGATCCATGTATGAGAGCAAATATGGACTTTGATTGACTTGCCCACTGATAGTAGTGTTACTATCTACAAAGCTAGAATTGTCGCAAAAAGGTTTTCGACAAGTTCAAGGAATTGACTATGATGAGAGTTTCTCACTCGTATCTATGCTTAAGTCTGTCTGAATCATGTTAGCAATTGCCGCATTTTATGAAATCTGGCAAATGGATAAACAAAACTGCATTCCTTAATGGATTTATTAAAGAAGAGTTGTATATGATGCAACCAGAAGGTTTTGTCAATCCTAAAGGTACTGACAATATATGCAAGCTCCAGCGATCCATCTATGGACTGGTGCAAGCATCTCGGAGTTAGAATATACGCTTTGATAAGTTGATCAAAGCATATAGTTTTATACAGACTTGCGGTGAAGCCTGTATTTACAAGAAAGTGAGTGGGAGCACTACAGCATTTCTGATAGTATATGTGAATGACATATTGTTGATCGGAGATAATGTAGAATTATTCTGCAAAGCATAATGGAATTTTTGAAAGGAGTTTTTCAAAGAAAGACCTCGGTGAAGCTACTTACATATTGAGCATCAAGATCTATAGAGATAGATCAAGATGCTTGATAAGTTTTTCAATGAGTACATACCTGGACAAGATTTTGAAGTAGTTCAAAATGGAACAGTCAAAGAAGAAGTTCTTGCCTGTGTTACAAGGTGTGAAGTTGAGTAAGACTCAAAACCCGACCACGGCAGAAGATGGAGAGAGAATGAAAGTCATTCCCTATGCCTTAGCCATAGGTTCTATAAAGTATGCGATGCTGTGTACCAGATCTATTGTATACCCTGCCCTGAGTTTGGCAAGGGAGTACAATAGTGATCTAGGAGTAGATCACTAGACATTGGTCAAAATTATCATTAGTGGAATAAGGATATGTTTCTCGATTATGGAGGTGACAAAAGGTTCGTCGTAAAGGGTTACGTCGATGCAAGTTTTGACACTGATTCAGATGACTCAAAGTCTCAATCTGGATACATATTTAAAGTGGGAGCAATTAGCTAGAGTAGCTCCGTGCAGAGCATTGTTGACATAGAAATTTGCAAAATACATACAGATCTGAATGTAGCAGACCCGTTGACTAAACTTCCCTCACAAGCAAAACATGATCACACCTTAGTACTCATTGGGTATTAATCACATAGCGATGTGAACTAGATTATTGACTCTAGTAAACCCTTTGGGTGTTGGTCACATGACGATGTGAACTATGGGTGTTAATCACATGGTGATGTGAACTATTGATGTTAAATCACATGGCGATGTGAACTAGATTATTGACTATAGTGCAAGTGGGAGACTTAAGGAAATATGCCCTAGAGGCAATAATAAAGTTATTATTTATTTCCTTATATCATGATAAATGTTTATTATTCATGCTAGAATTGTATTAACCGGAAACATAATACATGTGTGAATACATAGACAAACAGTATGTCACTAGTATGCCTCTACTTGACTAGCTCGTTGAATCAAAGATGGTTAAGTTTCCTAGCCATAGACATGAGTTTTCATTTGATTAACGGGATCACATCATTAGAGAATGACGTGATTGACTTGACCCATTCCGTTAGCATAGCACTTGATCATTTAGTTTGTTGCTATTGCTTTCTTCATGACTTATACATGTTCCTATGACTATGAGATTATGCAACACCCATTTACCGGAGGAACACTTTGTGTGCTACCAAACGTCACAACGTAACTGGGTGATTATAAAGGTGCTCTACAGGTGTCTCCGAAGGTACTTGTTGGGTTGGCGTATTTCGAGATTAGGATTTGTCACTCCGATTGTCGGAGAGGTATCTCTGGGCCCACTCGGTAATGCACATCACTATAAGCCTGGCAAGCATTGCAACTAATGAGTTAGTTGCGGGATGATGGGTTACGGAACGAGTAAAGAGACTTGCCGTTAACGAGATTGAACTAGGTATTGAGATACCGACGATCGAATCTCGAACAAGTAACATACCGATGACAAAGGGAACAGCGTATGTTGTTATGCGGTTTGACCGATAAAGATCTTCGTAGAATATGTAGGATCCAATATGTAGGATCCAATATGAGCATCCAGGTTCCGCTATTGGTTATTGACCGGAGACGTGTCTCGGTCATGTCTACATAGTTCTCGAACCCGTAGGGTCCGCACACTTAAAGTTTTGGTGACGATTGTATTATGAGGTTATGCGATTTGATGTACCGAAGGTAGTTCGGAGTCCCGGATGAGATCGAGGACATGACAAGGAGTCTCGAAATGGTTGAGACGTAAAGATCGATATATTGGACGACTATATTCGGACGTCGGAAAGGTTCCGAGTGATTCAGGTATTTTCGAGAGTACCGGAGAGTTACGGGAATTCGTATTGGGCCTTAATGGGCCATACGGGAAAGGAGAGAAAGGCCTCAAAGGGTGGCCGCACCCATCCCCATGGGCTGCTCCGAATTGGACTAGGGAGGGGGCGCGCCCCCTTCCTTCCTTCTCCTTTTCCCTTCCCTTTCCTTCCCTCCTACCCCTACTACTTGGAAGGGATCGTAGTTCTACTAGGAAAGGGGGAATCCTACTCCCGGTGGGAGTAGGACTCCCCTAGGGCGCGCCATAGAGAGGGCTGGCCCTCCCCTCCTCCACTCCTTTATATACGTGGCCAGGGGGCACCACATAGACACACAAGTTGATCAGTTGATCTCTCCCAACCGTGTGCGGTGCCCCCCTCCACCATATTCCACCTCGGTCATATCGTAGCGGTGCTTAGGCGAAGCCCTGCGTAGGTAGCAACATCATCACCGTCACCACGCCGTCGTGCTGACGGAACTCTCCCGTGAAGCTCTGCTGGATCGGAGTTCGCGGGACGTCATCGAGCTGAACGTGTGCTGAACTCGGAGGTGTCGTGCGTTCGGTACTTGGATCGGTCGGATCGTGAAGACGTACGACTACATCAACCGCGTTGTGCTAACGCTTCCGCTTTCGGTCTACGAGGGTACGTAGACAACACTCTCCCCTCTCGTTGCTATGCATCACCATGATCTTGCGTGCGCGTAGGAAAATTTTGAAATTACTACATTCCCCAACAGCCGAAAGCTTCTGCCCGCCGGCCATGTCACCACCGTCGCCGCAGCCGCTCAGGCTCAAAACCGAGCGCGTCACCGTGCTCAGCACAGCTCCACGGGCCCAGAGCAACCACCCGTTGCTCCTGCCGTGCACCATAGCAACGTTTGCATCATCGCCCGAACTCTGGCTGCCACATTTGAGGATGCCGCCGTCGTTCTAGGCCACCTACGGCGACGCCACCTGCACCAAACGACGCGGACGGGTTCCAGGTCTGCGTAGCACCCCTCCACGCATCAAACCGTGGCCGGAGTAGCGATTCCGCAGCACTCCGCTGCGCCTGCCGTCGCCGGCGTCAAGCCACCGGAGCGTTTGACCTTTGACCCAGGGTTTGACTCCCCTGAGTCACCCACGTGTGGGCCCAGGCCCCTAATTAACCTGGGTTTAGGATTAGTTTAGTGTTAACTAACTTTGTTAATTAGCCTAGACAATGACACACGGGACCCACTGCTCAGATTTGACCAGGAACGGTCATGTTGACTTGCTGACGTCACACCAACGTCATGCTGGCGTAGTAAATGCTTTTCTGGTTTTTCTTATTCAGAAATGATTTAGAAATTTCAGAAAATAGTTAAAACTTCTAAAAATCATAGAAAATCAACCGTAACTCCAAATGAAATAATTTATATATGAAAAATTATCAGAAAAATCCAATCTATCCATTTATGCTACTTTCATGCATGATCAACCAACTTATACCCACTGTATAAGTGAAAACATGATAGCGGCATTTTAAATGCTAAATATGGAGTTTGCATATGAACCCTTGGTCCATATGGACTTCATTTAAATTGTTGCTAGATGCATTTGTGCAAATCATAACATTATTGCCATGTCACATTCATGCATCATATTGTTGCATTGCATTGACTGTGTTTCCTCTCTATTGCCGGTGTTTGTCCCCTCTCGGTAGACGATGTTCCGACGATTTGATCGATGACACCGATGAAGAACTATACTATCTTCAGAAGTGCCAGGCAAGCAAAACCCCCTTGGTCATTCTGATACAATCCCACTCTCTCGACCTGCTCTCTTTTACTGCATTAGGACAACAACATTTCAACTGTTACATGCTGCGGTAGCTGAACCCCTTTCCGGTGCATGACCTGCCATTGCCACAGTAAATAGATGAAACCCACTAGCATGAGTAGGAATTGTTTGAGCCCTGATGTGCCTACTCATTCATGCTTGTTGTCATACCTGCTACTGCTTAGAGTTGAGTCAGGTCTGATTCATCGGGAATGAATTGGAACGTGGTGAACATGTCCTACCGTTGAGAGCTAAGTGTGTGAACATGATTTGGTAAAGGTAGCGGTGAGAGGCCATGTAGGAGTACATGGTGGGTTGTCTCATTACAGCCGTTCTCAGGAACTGATTTCTGTGTTTGTGATCCATGAACAGTTACTACCACACATTGGGTTCCGGTAACTCGGCCCCTCTCGGCTTATTAATCAACTCGATCTCTGTCCAGGAGTTGCAACTAGTTTCTGGTGTTTGTAGGTAGTGTTAGTAGTCTACCAAGTGGCACCCGGTACAGGTGGGCTTGGGACAGACTAGGCACAGTGGCACGGTGTACCAAGTGGCACCCGGATGGTGGGCTTGGGAACCCTGCACACATCGTTTGGGGCCGTGAGCGACACCCCGGCCGGATCTCCTTGCGGATGGAACCCGAATAGGCGATAAACCTGGATGAGAGACTTGTGTGGTTAGTCAGGTCGTGGCCGACACCCTCGCCCGGCTTCCTTTTGCAGGTTACCGAGGTACATGACGTGTACAGGGCGATAAGTGGCGAGAGCGTGTGTGAAGAAGTACACCCCTGCAGGGTTATCATTATCTATTCGAATAGCCGGATTCCTCGGATATGGAAACTTGGACCCCTTGCATAGTTCATAGACAAGTGAAAGTGGATACTCTAAAACTCGCAAGATAAGCGTAAGTGCTGTGGATGGCGTTCTCGCAGGGAGACGGGAGGGGATCCATAGTGGTGTATTGGTATGGTGAATTGGTGGACTCGTGTGCGCTGCCTCAAAAGAGTTTACTTGCAGTCATAGTTCAGGTTAGCCACTGAGTCAAAGCTGGCTTGCTGCAGTTAAACTCCACCACCCCTTTTATTGATACCGATGCATATGTAGTTAGCTCTGATGTAAGTCTTGTTGGGTACATTTGTATTCACGTTTGCTTATTTTATGTTTTGCAGAGAGACTTCAGTCTCGCTAGTAGTTCCACGTGGACTTGGACGTTTAGCTTGTTACCTCAGCTACGATCTTATACCCTTGGGAGGGTCTGGTAGATAGTCAGGCTCCTCAGCCTTCTTCATTTTTAGTTGGTTGTACTCAGACAAGTTAAGCTTCCGCATGTGCTTTGACTTGTATGCTCTGAATGTTGGGTCATGAGACCCATGTTTGTAATATCTCACTCCTCGGAGCCTAATGAATAAATACTTTGAGTCGTAGAGTTTTGTTGTGATGCCATGTTGTATTTACACATATCGAGCATATTATGTGTATGATTGAAATGCTTGGTATGTGTGGGATGCGACAACCTAGTTGTTTATCCTTGGTAGCCTCTCCTATGGGGAAATGTAGTCTTGTGCTTCCATGAGCCATAGTAGTCCGCTACAGCCCGGTTCACCGGAGTCCTGCTAGCCTAGCACTACCGCTCCGGAACACTTGACTGTCCGGCATGTGATTCACTTCGTTCCTGTGTCTGTCCCTTCGGGGAAATGTCACGGGGTGACATCCGGAGTCCTGCCTAGCCTGCTACAGCCCGGTTCACCGGAGTCCTGTTAGCCCAGTGCTACAGCTCGGATTCACACGCTGCTGACCGACATGCTCGATGTTGATTCATGTATGTCTGTCCCTGTAAGTTAGTGCCACTTTGGGTTCACGACTAGTCATGTCGGCCCGGGTTCTCTGTCATATGGATGCTAGCAACACTATCATATACGTGATACAAAAGGCGCAAACGGTCCCGGGCCATGGTAAGGCGACACCTGTGGGAATACTGTGCGTGAGGCCGCAAAGTGATATGAGGTGTTACAGGCTAGATCGGTGTGACTTAGAATCGGGATCCTGACAGATACGATACCGGGGCACCTCCCCAAGCTTGGCAGTTGCTAAGGGGAGTGCCCATACCCATGTGATTATATCTCCTTTGTCGGTGAAGAAGGTGGAGGTGTTGTTGTCTTAGTTGATGGCTTAGTCTTTTCCCTTAATTTGCGCTTGAGGACGGTATTTTGATCCCTCAGATCATCAATTTCCCACACCAGGGTTAATATCTTTTTGCATAGGTCCTGCTTATTTTCCTGCAGGAGACGAAAAGGGATAAACTCGAACTTGGGTTTCTTTACCCTATCAGGGAGACTTGACTTTTTGAACTCCACATGCATGTCCCTAGGTTGAGGTAACGGTGCTTCATCTTCCTCTAAGCTCGTCTCCTCCTTCTCCTTGGGTTCATAGTCCTCTTCTTCCTCTGTGGTCCATCCATTATGTTCCACATCTCCATAGACCTTTGAATTTGCTAAGTAATCATCCACATAGCTTTCTCCTTCCGAATCCTGGGAAGACATGTTGATTTAATCTGCAACGGGATAGCTCAAAACAAAGATAAGAGGTTTTGCGTGATACGGGAGTCAAAACCTTCAGGAGAATATATAATGAATTTTTACCAACCAAAATACGTAACGTGCAAGAAAACAGAGTCCAGAAGGCACACAAGGTGCTCACGAGGTAGGGGGCGCGCCCAGGGGGGTAGGGCGCGCCCACCACCCTCGTGGGGCCCTCGTGTCCTTACCGGACTGCTACTTATTTTTCTATTTTTCTAAATATTCCAAAACGGAGAAATATTGCCTTAAAAATTGTTTTGGAGTCGGTTTACTTACCGTACCACATACCTATTCCTTTTCAGAGTCTGAAACGTTCCGGAAAGTATCTCTTATGTATTCCTCCAGGGTTACGGTTTCAATAATATTGGTTTCAACATTTATGGGATTACCTGAGATATAATGTTTGATTCTTTGACCGTTTACCACCTTCGGATTTGTGCCCTCGAAGTTGTTGATCTTTATGGCACCGGAACGATAGACCTCCTCGATAACATAGGGGCCTTCCCATTTAGAGAGAAGTTTTCCTGCAAAAAATCATAAACGAGAGTTGTATAGCAATACATAATCACCTACATTAAACTCACGCTTTTGTATCCTTTTGTCATGCCATCTTTTAACTTTTTCTTTAAACAACTTGGCATTTTCTTATGCTTGGGTTCTCCATTCATCAAGTGAGCTAATATCAAATAACCTCTTTTCACCGGCAAGTTTAAAATCATAGTTAAGCTCTTTAATAGCCCAATATGCCTTATGTTCTAGTTCGAGAGGTAAGTGACATGCTTTTCCATAGACCATTTTATATGGAGACATACCCATAGGATTTTTATATGCAGTTCTATAAGCCCATAATGCATCATCAAGTTTCTTAGACCAATTCTTTCTAGACCTATTAACAGTCTTTTGCAAAATTAATTTGAGCTCTCTATTGCTCAACTCTACTTGACCACTAGACTGTGGGTGATAAGGAGATGCAATTCTATGATTAACATCATATTTACCAAGCATTTTACGGAAAGCACCATGAATAAAGTGTGAACCACCATCAGTCATTAAATATCTAGGGACTCCAAACCGTGGGAAAATAACTTCCTTAAGCATTTTAATAGAAGTGTTATGATCAGCATTACTAGTTGGAATAGCTTCTACCCACTTAGTAACGTAATCAACAGCAACTAGAATATGTCTGTATCCA
This sequence comes from Triticum aestivum, assembly GCF_018294505.1. Lineage (NCBI taxonomy): Eukaryota > Viridiplantae > Streptophyta > Magnoliopsida > Poales > Poaceae > Triticum > Triticum aestivum. The sequence goes on from NC_057803.1 coordinate 624,919,848, forward strand.
TTAGAGGCAGGAAAAGGTCCCATATAATCAAAACCCCAAACATCAAACGGTTCAATAACAAGTGAATAATTCATAGGCATTTCTTGACGTCTACTAATATTACCAATTCTTTGACATTCATCACAAGACAAGACAAACTTACGAGCATCCTTGAAGAGAGTATGCCAATAAAAACCAGATTGCAATACCTTATGTGCAGTTCTATCTCCAGCGTGGTGTCCTCCATAAGACTCGGAATGACACTTGCGTAGGATATGTTCCTGTTCATGCTCAGGTACACAACATCTAATAACACCATCTACTCCTTCTTTATAAAGATGTGGGTCATCCCAAAAGTAATGTCTCAAATCATAGAAGAACTTTTTCTTTTGTTGGTATGTGAAGCTAGGTGGTATAAATTTAGCAACAATATAATTAGCATAATCAGCATACCATGGAGTACTACGAGAAGTACTTATAACATTTAATTGTTCATCAGGAAAGTTATCATTAATAGGTAGTGGGTCATCAAGAATATTTTCTAACCTAGACAGGTTGTCTGCAATGGGGTTCTCAGCTCCCTTTCTATCAATAATATGCAAATCAAATTCTTGTAGCAAGAGAACCCATCTAATAAGTCTAGGTTTAGCATCTTTCTTTTCCATAAGATATTTAATAGCAGCAGCATCTGTTTGAATAGTTACTTTAGAATCAACAATATAAGATCTGAACTTATCACAAGCAAATACAACTACTAAAAGCTCTTTTTCAGTAGTAGCATAATTTCTTTGAGCATTGTCTAGAGTCTTACTAGCATAATGAATAACATTTAATTTCTTATCAACTCTTTGCCCTAGAACAGCACCTACAGCATAATCACTAGCATCACACATTATTTCAAAGGGTAGGTTCCAATCAGGTGGCTGAACAACAGGTGCAGAGACTAATGCTTTCTTAAGTATTTCAAATGCTTCTACACAATCATCATCAAAGACATATGGTATATCTTTTTGCAATAAATTAGTCAGAGGCCGAGAAATTTTTGAGAAGTCCTTAATGAACCTCCTATAAAATCCGGCGCAACCAAGGAAACTTCTTATACCTTTGATGTCCTTGGGACATGGCATCTTTTCAATAGCATCAACCTTGGCTTTATCAACTTTAATACCTCTTTCAGAAACTTTGTGCCCCAAGACAATACCTTCATTAACCATAAAGTGGCACTTTTCCCAATTCAAGACAAGATTAGTTTCTTCACATCTCTGCAAAACTCGATCAAGATTGCTCAAGCAATCATCAAAAGAGGAACCATAGACGGAAAAGTCGTCCATGAAAACCTCACAAATCTTTTCGCAAAAGTCAGAGAATATAGCCATCATGCATCTTTGAAAGGTGGCAGGTGCATTACATAAACCAAAAGGCATACGTCTATAAGCAAAAGTACCAAAAGGGCATGTAAAAGTAGTCTTTGATTGATCTCTAGCCGACACAGGTATTTGAGAGAAACCAGAATAACCATCTAGAAACCAAAAGGCATTCAATTACCATCCTATAACCTGTGATAATTCTTTGTGAAATCAATTCATCTTTATCATTAGGAACAACAGTAATACCTCCCTTCTTAGGGACACAATGGACAAGACTTACCCACTCACTATCAGCAACGGGATAGATTATACCTGCCTCCAGAAGCTTTAGTATTTCTTTTCTTACCACTTCTTTCATTTTAGGATTCAGACATCGTTGAGGATCACGAACTGGTTTGGCATCTGCTTCCAAATTTATTTTATGTTGACATAGAGTGGGACTAATGCCCTTAAGATCATCAAGAGTATATCCAATAGCAGCACAGTGCTTCTTCAGAGTTTTCAATAAACTTTCTTCTTCATGCTCTGAAAGGTTAGCACTAATAATAACAGGATATATCTTCTTTTTATCAAGATAAGCATATTTAAGATTATCAGGCAAAGGTTTAAGCTCAAACACGGGATCACCCTTGGGTGGAGGAGGATCCCCTAAGATTTCAATAGGCAAGTTGTGATGCAAAATAGGTTCCTGTTTAAAGAATACTTCATCTATTTCCCTTCTTTCATTCATGAACATATCATTTTCATGGTCTAGCAAATAGTGTTCTAAAGGATCACTAGGAGGTACGGCAATAGAAGCAAGACCAATAATTTCATCCTTACTAGGTAATTCTTCCTCACGATGTTGTTTACTAAATTTAGAGTAATTAAACTCATGAACCATATCATCCAAGCCAACGGTAACAACATTCTTAGTGCAATCTATGGTAGCATTGACAGTATTTAAGAAGGGTCTACCAAATATAATGGGACAAAAGCTATCTTGTGGGGAAGTAAGAACAAGAAAATCAGCAGGATATTTATTTTTTCCACACAAGACTTCAACATCTCTAACAATTCCAATTGGTGCAATAGTATCTCTATTGGCAAGTTTAATAGTAACATCAATATCTTCTAACTCAACAGGTGCAATTTCATTCTTAATTTCTTCGTATAAAGTATGCGGTATAACACTAGCACTAGCACCCATATCACATAAGCCATGATAACAATGATCTCCTATTTTAACAAAAATAGCAGGCACGCCTACCACAGGTCTATGTTTATCTTTAGCACAAGGTTTAGCAATTCTAGCAGTTTCACCTTCGAACTGAATGACATGCCCATCAATATTATCAGACAAGAGATCTTTAACAATAGCAATATTAGGTTCTACTTTAACTTGCTCAGGAGGTGTATAAGTTCTAATATTGCTTTTACGAACAACAGTTGAAGCTTTAGCATGATCCTTTATTCTAACGGGGAAAGGTGGTGTCTTAATATAAGAAGTAGGAACAATATGATCATTATAAGTGACAGTCTTTTCTTCAACTTTAATAGGTGCAGCTACTTTTACTTCTATGGGAGGATGATATTTAAACCACTTCTCCTTAAGGAGATCAACATAAGTAGCAAAAGATTCATAGAAAGAAGCTACTATCTCAGAGTCAAGTCCATATTTAGTGCTAAACTTACGGAAAATATCGGTGTCCATAAAACATTTAACACAATCAAACTTAGGTGTCATACCTGACTCCTTATCTTCGTCGAAGTCCCAATCTTTAGAGTTGCGTTTAATTCTATCCAATAAATTACATCTGAATTCAATAGTCTTCATCATAAAAGAGCCAGCACAAGAAGTATCGACCATGGTGCGATTGTTTTTAGAAAGCCGAGCATAAAAACTTTGCATAATTATTTCTCTTGAGAGCTCATGATTGGGGCATGAATATAACATTGATTTAAGCCTCCCCCAAGCTTGAGCGATGCTTTATCCTTCGCGAGGCCAGAAATTATATATATAATTGTGATCACGATGAACAAGATGCATAGGGTAATACTTTTGATGAAATTCCAGCTTCAATCTTTTATAGTCCCATGATCTCATATCATCACATAGGCTATACCATATCAATGCGCCTCCCTTCAAAGATAAAGGGAAGACCTTCTTCTTAGCAACATCATCGGGTATACCTGCAAGCTTAAATAATCCACAAACTTCATCTACATATATTAAGTGCTCATCAGGATGCTTTGTTCCATCTCCTGTAAAAGGATTAGCTAGCAGTTTTTCTATCATACCCGAAGGATACTCATAAGGAATTTCATTTTCAATAGGTTCAGTAGGTTGAGGAGCAACTCTTTGCTCTACTGGTCGGGGTGAAGATACCCCGAACAAGCCCCTCAGAGAATTACTTTCCATAGTAACAAGTGACAGTAAATTTCAGCACACTATATAAATTTTTCCTTACCAAATTCCACCTACCAAATGCGCTACACTCCCCGGCAACGGCGCCAGAAAAGAGTCTTGATGACCCACAAGTATAGGGGATCTATCGTAGTCCTTTCGATAAGTAAGAGTGTCGAACCCAACGAGGAGCAGAAGGAAATGATAAGCGGTTTTCAGCAAGGTATTCTCTGCAAGTACTGAAATAAGTGGTAACAGATAGTTTTGTGATAAGATAGGTTGTAACAAGCAACAAGTAACAAAAGTAAATAAAGTGCAGCAAGGTGGCCCAATCCTTTTGTAGCAAAGGACAAGCAGGAACAAACTCTTATAATAGGAAAAGCGCTCCCGAGGACACATGGGAATATCATCAAGCTAGTTTTCATCACGTTCATATGAATCGAGTTCGATACTTTGATAATTTGATATGTGGGTGGACCGGTGCTTGGGTGCTGTTCTTACTTGAACAAGCATCCCACTTATGATTAACCTCTATTGCAAGCATCCGCAACTACAACAAAAGTATTAAGGTAAACCTAACCATAGCATGAAACATATGGATCCAAATCAGCCCCTTACGAAGAAACACATAAACTAGGGTTTAAGCTTCTGTCACTCTAGCAATCCATCATCTACTTATTACTTCCCAATGCCTTCCTCTAGACCCAAATAATGGTGAAGTGTTATGTAGTCGACGTTCACATAACACCACTAGAGGCTGGACAACATACATCTTATCAAAATATCAAACGAATACTAAATTCACATGAATACTCATAGCAAGACTTCTCCCTTGTCCTCGGGAACAAACATAATTACTCACAAAGCATATTCATGTTCATAATCAGAGGGGTAATAATATGCATATAGGATCTGAACATATGATCTTCCACCAAATAAACCAACTAGCATCAACTACAAGGAGTAATCAACACTACTAGCAACCTACTAGCACCAATCCCGGACTTTGAGACAAGAATTGGATACAAGAGATGAACTAGGGTTTGGAGATGAGATGGTGCTGGTGAAGATGTTGATGGAGATTGCCCTCTCCCGATGAGAGGAGCATTGGTGATGACAATGGTGATGATTTCCCCCTCCCGGAGGGAAGTTTCCCTGGCAGAACAGCTCTGTCGGAGCTCTAGATTGGATCCGCCAAGGTTCCGCCTCGTGGCGGCGGAGTCTCATCCGAAAAGTTCCTCTCTATTTTTTTCTCATCGAAAGACCTCATATAGGAGAAGATGGGCGTCGGAGAGCCACCAGGGGGCCCATGAGGTAGGGGGGCGCACCCTAGGGGGCGCCCCCCACCCTCGTGAGCAGGGTGTGGGCCCCTGGCCTTCATCTTTGGCGTGGATTTTTCTTTATTTCTTTTAAGACGTTCCGTGGAGTTTCAGGACTTTTGGAGTTGCGCAGAATAGGTCTCTAATATTTGCTCCTCTTACAGACCAGAATTCCAGCTGCCGGCATTCTCCCTCCTTATGTAAACCTTGTAAAATAAAAGAGAATAGCCATAAGTATTGTCACATAAAGTGAAATAATAGCCCATAATACGATAAGTATCGATATAAAAGCATGATGCAAAATGGACGTATCATGCTGCCACTGCTAGTGGATCATCAAGGAGGGCAACATCTGCTGCCAGTCCAGCTCCAGCAAGGAGGGCAACATCTGCTGCTGCTCCAGCTAGGAGGCAGCCAGCTGCTCCAACTGCTCCCAAGGGTAAGGCAGCAGCCAGTAAATCTTCATCATCTGCTCCCAAGAGTAAGGCACCAGCAACCAGATCTTCATCAGCTGCTACAAAGGGACCAAGGTTAGCTTTCATGCCTCCAAGACCAAGTGATGGTTCCCAGAGAGTCAGGAAGCCGAGCAACAGAATGAAGGATTACTTGACTGCCTCTGGTGCAAAATGGTGATGATTTGGTTGTGTTGATGCTTTATCAAACTATGGCATTTTGGTTGTGTTGTGAAACTATGTTGCTGAAGTTATGCTACTCCAGTTATGCTACTCCAGTGTTGATGGTGATTTGGTTGTGTTGATGTTGTATCAAACTTTGGAATTCTAGTAGTCCTGTGATGCTCAACTGTTATGATCAATTTGTATCAAACTATGGCATTCTAGTAGTACTGTTGATGCTGTGATACTCTTGATGTTGTGATACTCTTGATGCTTACTTGATGCCTCGACGTCGACCAAAAGCCAAAAACCCATCACTTGGCCTACCTTGATGCCTCGACGTCGACAAAAAGCCAAAAAAAACCCTACTTGATGCCTCGATGTCGACAAAAAGCCAAAAACCCATCACTTGACCCTACTTGATGCCTCGACGTCGACAAAAAGCCAAAAACCCATCACTTGGCCTACTTGATGCCTCGATGTCAACAAAAAGCCAAAAACCCATCACTTGACCCTACTTGATGCCTCGACGTCGATAAAAAGCCAAAAACCCATCACTTGACCCTACTTAATGCCTCGGCGTCGATAAAAAGCCAAAAACCCAAACTTGGCCTACTTGATGCCTCGACGTCGACAAAACGCCAAAAACCCATCACTTGACCCTACTTGATGCCTCGACATCGATAAAAAGCCAAAAACCCATCACTTGACCCTACTTGATGCATCGACGTCGATAAAAAGCCAAAAACCCTAACTTGGCCTACTTGATGCCTCGGCGTCGATAAAAAGCCAAAAAACCCTAACTTGGCCTACTTGATGCCTCGGCGTCGATAAAAAGCCAAAAACCCTAACTTGGCCTACTTGATGCCTCGGCGTCGATAAAAAGCCAAAAACCCTAACTTGGCCTACTTGATGCCTCGGCGTCGATAAAAAGCCAAAAACCCTAACTTGGCCTACTTGATGCCTCAGCGTCGATAAAAAACCAAAAACCCTACTTGGCCTAGTTGATGCCTCGACGTCGATAAAAAGCCAAAACAACCATAATTGACACTACTTAACTCAGAATCATCAGTTGAACAGGAACATACTAAAGCAAAAATCATCATTTGCAAACAGATTACTTAAGATAACATTAACCAGCTCTAAATACCACCAAATTCAGCACTAGTTCAAATCCATACATAATCATAGTTTGACATTCAGGACTAGTTCAAATAGCACCACATTCAGCACTAGTTCAAATGCAAACATCTTACTTAAGATTACATATCCATAGTTCAAGAGTACTCATAGTTAATAGAATTTAAACTACTATCATTACAACAAATGCCAAACCACACCCTGCAAAAGGTCAGCAAATGCCAAATGATATTGCCCATTCTTCTCTTGCACTGCTTTATCCATTTATGATGGCCTTGATCCCCTCCAGCTTCACATTGCTCTCTTCAATTGTCTTCTTGAGCTCATAAATGTGGATTTGCAAATTCTTCTTCTCTTCAGCTAGCTTCAACTTCATGTTCTTAATGACAGTACCTTGAGCAGCTGCTATGTTCTTCAAAGTGTCATACTTCTCCTGCAACTTGGTTGTTTCAGCATCTTTCCTTTCTATCACTGCCCTCTGCTCCTGGGCATCCATAAGTGCATTGACATCTTCAACCAACTTCTCATAGCTGGCCTGGAGTTTCTTCTTCTCTTGTGTCAGGTCATGAACAGTAAATGAATGCATCAGACATTCATCATTCCTGTCCATCTTACTCTGTTCATACATAGACCACAACTTGAACAGTGCATTCTCAAGGGTAGTGGGCCAAGATGGATCAGTCCATTCTACTAGTCCACAGTTTTTACCTTCTGGGAAAAAGAGTATTAACAAAATGAATTACATAACAGTGACTTGCTTACAATGATAGGCTAGATTACTTTATACTAAAATTCAGATCATGCTCTAAAGTAAACAACTACTAAGTAAACAATGCTGGTGTGCTAACCCATGAATATTCTGTCCTAAAATAAGCTAACATGATAGAGTTAAAAAATGACCTAACTAAACAATATTGCCAGATCCAAACTAAAAAATGCTGGTCTGCCAACCCATGCATCTACTCTCTTAAAATATGCTAACCTGACAGAGTTAACAAAATGACCTAACTAAACAATGTTGCCAGAACCAGACTAAACAATGCTGGTAGAGTAAACAATTAATGAATCCACTGTCCAAACTTCACAATATAATACAATGCCTGCTTCCACGGTAAACAATGACTGCATCCACTGTCCTAACCTCACAATATGATACAATGACTGCTTCCACAGTACATATCCATGCTAAACAAATGACATATCTGTTTGGTAAATCCACAACTTCCAATTAGTTCAGCTGGAACCATACCTTCTCTGCACAACAAAGAAACCTCCTGCCAGTGTGAATCCCTTCGAAAGCAACACGCCTTTCTGCTGCCTTCCCGTGTCCATGGCACAAAACATACATATCTGTCTCAGGGCCCTCGAAATCTGAGTCTTCAATGCTAGCAGGAACCTGGAGTGCAAAGGAATGACAGAGACTTGGTCCAATGATTGAAAAGAAGCTCATTCCAGAAATCCCCAAATATCAAACCCTAACCCTAACTCTGAGAATTGACCTTAATGGTGTCGTCATCAGAATCTGAGCTCATGTACTGCCTGGTGTGCTCGCTGCTATCGACCCATCACTCCACGACACCATGGCGCTGCGGCGGCGGCGACGGGTGCGGCGACCAAGAACAGAGCGAGAGCGAGAAGAGAGCGAGAGCAAGAAGAGAGCGAGCGAGCAGAGTGGGGAAGGAGTAACGGTTGGCGCTTTTGACTGCTAGGACCGAACGGCGCTGTCTAACGTCGTCTGCCGGCTGTCGGGGCGGCCTGGAGTGCCACGTAGGCGAAAAACAGGCCCCAGCTGTCATAAACTCACTTAACACGGCCCGATCCGCCGATCAGTGGTTTTTTGCAAAAGAATTACGCCAGACGTGGTGCTGTCTGCAGCAAATCTGTATCCTAGTGTTTTCCGCAAACCTAGCCCTCAAAGTGGTGGTTTTATGCAATTTACTCCTGCCGGATGTTTTCTCATTGCCAACCATTCTGCATGTTCCATGCATTGTAGTTTCTTGGGAAAAAGCAAGCATTTGCTCAAATCATCTAGCGTACTAAGGATTATAAAGACGGATTAATTGTACATCTGTGCATAAATATTGTTACGTTGTGTTACTAGTATTTCTTCAGAGGGTCACTCATACATATTATAAAGTAAAAGGTTCCTAAATCTGTATGCCGAATAGGCTATGAAATTTGAATGAGTTTTTTCCAACGTTGGTTTTTTCGCTTTTGCAGAGAAATGTGCTGGACATGAATGGCAAATACATTACCAAATGATTAAGGGGATCTGCCATGGTCTACACTACCTTCACAAACAACGCATTACTCATTTGGATCTGAAACCTGAGAACGTTCTGCTGGATGCTAACATGGAACCAAAAATTACAGACTTTGGTCTGTCAAGATTCCTTGCTGAAGGGCAATCCATAATTGTGACCAAGCAAATATTTGGAACACGGTAAGCTAAGCCTCTTGAGAACTCCATTTTTTACATCGATGTCAAATATGTTGAATTTTCTTTGTACCAGGATATCTCATATTGACTATTGTATATATTGTCATGCAGGGGATCAATTGCACCAGAACTTATTAATAGTGGTGAAATATCATTCAAGTCAGAGATATATGGCTTGGGTGTCATAATCACAAAACTATTAACGAGAGATAACAACTACGATTTTGAAGATGTAAGGAGCACCTATCTAGCCATTCTAGTATATGTTGTTTAGTTATGTCAAAAACAATTACCAATCATACATGCATAGTCAATTTTCAACAAGCAGAAAGTTCGTAGTTTCATGTGTGAAATCATACTAAAAATTCTTAAGCAATTTCGTAGAACTCGTAAAGTGGATATACATGCAGAGAAACATGGTGAAAGAGTCCGAGTAAACAAAAATATTAGCTGAATTAAATTTGTAGTTTATCGCACTTTCAACTAGGTAGAGAATTTGGTTTGGCATTCCTCTGTTAACATCACTGCATGCTTGAGCTGAGCTGGCACCCATGTGTGCCAGTTCCACGACCTGCAGCACCTCCCACGGTCGACATCCTGCATTTCCAGACACCCTGGACCTGGAGACAGAGCCCAGACATCTAGCTGTAGTTCTACGTATTTCCTAACGGCTCCCATGGTAAGACGGCTTTAGATCGTTATCTCCTCTACATGGACAAAGGAAGCTTAGAGTTTCTTCGGTATCCTCCTCCAGCAAGGCTGTCATTTCTCTCCGCCTCCCGTCATCTTCCATCTCCATGTGCTGGAAAGAGGGGAAAACTCTGCTCTTTATCTGATGTACCACTGAAATGCACTAGTAGGCCTATGGAAAGCAATTACCTACGAACTTGAGACATGTATTGTTTATCATCAAACAAATCTTCGGTGTATGGCATAAGTTAGTTCAATTAATGGGTATCCTCGCTTCATACAACATATGGGGGTTGTTATCCTTATTATATATTCTAACTTTACAGTGGCATAAAACACTAGAGGTGGGCTGCTCACAAGAGAAAAGGTGTGTTGAGATAGCTCGAAAATGCATGGAGTATGACCAACATAAGAGGCCTACGATGGATGAGATCATGCAGGAGCTGAATGAGATGGAAAACACTATCCAAGAGAAGAAGCCTTCAGTTGTTCAAAAATGGAGAAACAACCTGTCGTCTTCACTGGTATGATTATTCAAAGCAAATAAATGCCCTTATAACCTCAAAATTAAATAGAGCTTTTCTCTAGTAAAACATCTTTTTGTGAGAGTTCTTTCAATCACCTATTGTTATCCATCATTTGAGATATTTGGTACTCCTGTGGTGGCTTGAAACACTTGGCTGATGAGCAGAAGGGGCACTGGAGACAGAGGAAGGATCGAAACTAGCACATTCAGTCCACCCTGCTTGGAGCCTGAAGACGTCAGGAGACTTCCACCCCGTGTGGATAAATTGCTTGATGTGATGTGCTATTGTTTGTGCATGGTTATATCTCGATCGGCCTGTAACAGTGTCATTCGCAATGTGGCAGTGACCTTGATACCGTGGCCAATTGTGTTTTCGAGTTGTTCAGATTGCGACTCTGCTTGGTTCATCGGGTTGCAAACCAGACCTAGCTAGCACTTGGTCTGAACTGGTTGTATCAGTACCATTCTATAAACTGTTCAGGCTCTGTTTTCCTCCGTCCGTACGGTTGTCATGCGTTCTTCTTGCATGTTAAATTTTATGACAGCACCAGTACTGAACTTGTGATCCGTGCGGTGTGTATTTGTTGTGCTAAACTAGCATAGAATAGATCTATTTTTCCTGTAATTTAAATCCATTGATTAGGAAGGATAAGTAAACTTTGAAAGAAAGGAAAATGATCATCTAATTATGTGCTGTTAGTAGCTAGATGGCTTCTCTCTCTTTTTCATCTGACGAAAGGATAAGGAGGCAGCCTACCCAGCGCTACTGGTTCCTCGTCCATTAGAGATGAGGTAGGAGGTGACATGGGAATCGATGTCGTTGCATCCGGGTTGGGCGCCGCCGTCGCCGCCCGTCTCCACCACGAACTTCTGTCCCTGCAGGGCTGTTCCGCTCTCGCTGTGCTCCCGAGCTTGGCACAGCCTCGTGTCCGACCATCACCAGTCGTCTCCCTGTCGCAATTGCAATGTCAGAGTTGCAAATGGTGATGAAAACGACGATGGTGCTGCTGCGACATCATCACTCATTGCAAAAAAAAAAAATCCGCAACATCAACAATGTTGCAGAAGTCCTCCCGCAACATCATCTTTGTTGCATAAAATTCTTGATTCACAACATAGATGGCATCATCTTTTCAGTAAAAAAAATTCTGCAACATTATTCATGTTGCAAAAGTCCTCCCACAACATAATCTATATTGCAAAAAGGTGAAGATGAAAAAAATAATTCTGCAACACCACCACCTACTGCAAAAGTCCTCCCGCGGCATCATCTATGTTGCAAAAAAAGTTGAAGACAAAAGTAACGCTTTGGTGGTTTTGCAACAAAGCAATTGTTGCAGAGCGAGCTGCGCAACATTTATCTTGTTGGAATTCCCGACGCGTCTCATTTGGAAGATCGGATGGCTATTTATTCCCCAATCCAACGATGCAGGCAGGAGTAGCGCGGCTTAAACGGAAAGGACAATTTTGATTGGGAGCCACGGAATCCAAGTCCTTGATGACACACTAATCGGCAAGGAAAACGTTTATTTTAAACCGGATGAAAACAACCAAACACAAGCCTCCGCGTGCGATCGACACGCGTCCCTTCGCTTGGCCCCACACCCATGTATTTTTCTCCCGCATCTTCGTCTCCTTCGCGACTCACAATTCTTTCCTGCAAATCCCCTCTCTCTCTTGCTGCCCACATGGCGCACGCTCTCCTGCTGCCCACTCAAGATGGCCACTCGCTCTCCTGATGCCCACTGCCGTAGCCGCGCTCGCCCTTCTCTTCCATGGCCGAGTTGTTGCTACTGCAAGGGGCGCCGCTGCGTTGCAGCCAGTAGGCAGAAGCTTCAATGTCGACCACCGCCTGCCATGGCCGTCGGAGTTGATGCTGCTACTGTGACGGGGAGCATCTGCGTATGGCGTCAGAGCTGCGATTTGAGCATCGCGCATGGCCTTCCTGAGCTGTAATGGAGAGCGGCACTGCGAAGGTGACCGCGGCGAGTGGCCGACGAGGTGACGCTGCAACTCCGACGAAGTTGCCTTGAAGCTGTTGGGGAAGCACGCCGGTGTTGCAATGGGGCAACCTCCGGCCGCTGGAAACAAAGCCGGCGCTCCAATGGAGCTTCACCGGAGTTGCAATGGAGCTTCGCCGGAAGCAAGTGCTGCATTGTAGCTTGTTGGAGTTGCATCGGAGCTTCGCCGGAGCTGCCAGTGCTGCGTTGTAGCTTGTCGGTGTTGCACCGGAGCTTCGCCGGAGCTGCCAGTGCTGTGTTGTAGCACTGTCGGAGTTGCATCGGAGTTTTGTCGGAGCTGTCAGTGCTGCGTTGTAGCGTTGTCGAAGTTGCATTGGAGCTTCGCCGGATGTCGTCGGTGCTGCGTTGAAGCTTCGCCAGACGCCGACGGTATGCCATGAGAGATGCAGTGGAATTGTTTCCGGGATGCAACAACGCGGCATAGAAGCAGTCGCGCACTTACTACTGTCGTTTGGCGTTGCTATGATCCAACTGCCACACCGGGCTATGATCCAGCGGCCACAGCGGGCTAATCGGACGGCCGCCTAGCCGGAGAAATCATTCGGCTGATTTGTAGCATCGGCCAATCGGCAATGTTATTTCTCTACGACTAGTAAAGCGTGCACGTGCAATGCACGTATCATCAAAGAGTCATGGTTCACACCCTCCTAACTTCTCCCACTAAGGGAAAAATGGCGGCGACAGTTTGCCCTTCCCTTTGTCATCGAGATAGTGGGTCCCCTCATACATATTTCACTGCTCCAAACCGAGGGGGGGTGTTTCGACTCTAGCACGATGAGGATGTCGTTGCACAAAAATAATACAACCCGCTCTCGTCCACCACCCAAAAAAATTGGACAATGCACCATTCATGCATTTTTTTTCTTTCAGTGGAAACAACAATCTATTAATAAATAGTTTGCAATGTCATGTGCAATCAGTTGCCTAGCAACACACCTATGCTCTGACTTCGGTTTTCACCGCATTGCTTCATCTCTAAATGTTTAGAGCAACAGTCAGTAACACCCCCCCTTTGTGGTTGCAAGCACTCACGTGGTTGGTCATTATTTTGTGAAAAAGAATTGAAAAGAATCAGTATTTACCTTCACCCATTCACCCATTTTCTCTAGTCTTAACCACCTATCCAGTTGCCTGGCCAGTTGTATTGTGGCAATCGCATCAGGTGTACCTGCAAAATAGGTTTTTCATACAATTGTCATGAGGTTGAGTTTCTGCATCATTTTCCCTTGTCATATTAGTGTTGCTTCAATATAAACATAAAAATAGCTGATTCGTTTGATCAGAAAGTAAATACCAGGGTTTCAAACATGGTTGACGAATTGCATTGGAGCTTACAAGGTATGGAATGTCAAACTAATAGTAGTAACAGCATGCGTGTTGAGAATATCTTGTCCTATATGTCTTTTTTTACGGGTAAAATCTTGCATTAATCAAATAGCATCATCATTACAATCTGCTTTACTACCTCTCGCAAGCCGGAACCAAAACGAGGAGACAAAAGATGATTGATCTCGCAATCAATGATGCAAACATTGATCTGTGTAGATCCTTCTCCTTGAGCACGTTCACTACTGATAGCGTGTCTAGTTTCACACAAATAGGCAACTCTGATATCTGAATGGCAATGAATATTCCCTCCATACAAGTACATAACTCTGCTTCGTGTCCTATATTATAATGAAGAAAATAAAAGTTTAATTTCATATGAAGTATTTTAATAACCTTAAGATAAGTATGACTTCATTCTTTATCAATAACTTTGAAACCACAATCTCCCACACTTAAAATTTTCAGAGTCCTAGTCTTCTCAAACATTGCATTCATACTTCCTGCCAAGAGAAAGGTCAAAATAGCTATTAGAAAAATTAAGGCAGCCTAGAAACACAAATATGAGTTAATCAATACTCGTATTAGTTCAGAAAGTATCATTCTTTCAATAGCCAGTCTCCAACCTTTTATGATTTAGTATGATTGCCACGTTTACTGGAGATGTGGCCAATGTGTTATCTGCTCTCTGATGTCCTGCAAGGCTACTAAAAACAGAGAAATCATTTGCATATAGATAAGTAATTTTATGCAAAAAAATAATGGTTGAAAACTTACTTAAAAATGCAATGCTCCAATTTCGCAAACACTCATTTCTTTTTTTTTTCCGGGAACACGCATGAGAATTGCATGTAAATATATTAAGAAGGGGAGAGTATATCAACCTAAAGAAGGCCAACAAGAGCAGCAGCGCCACAAAGTTTAAACAACTATAAAACAAAAAGATGACGCAGCCTGCAGCTAAATATCGTTGTCTCTTCAGCAAAAATATTTCCATGAAAAAATCTAGCTATAACTTAGTATTTTCTATTTATATGTGGCGTGTCGGGTTTTTTTTTCAATGAAGAAAATGAACAATGCATTTTCTATATCTCAATTCTTAATCCGCAATTTGTTAGAGCTTCAGTTTTACTCATCGTCCTTAAACTCTTTGTTTTGAATGAAGGGACGAAAGAACCATCTCCAGAACCCTTTCCCTCTTAAACTATATAAAATTTATTTCGGAAATTTTATTTAGTTTGATTTCTAGAACACAGAAGAACATTGGTATAAATCGCTTGCACACCCTGTCCTTGCTGTGCTCTTCTCTCCTCACTCTTCTTTTCACTTACTCGCTGGTCCATGATTAGAGCATCTCCAACAGCCGCGCTAAACTAGCGCCGCGCCGCAAATTAGGCCGTTTTAGCGTGCGCGCAACGCGGCGGGTCGCTCCAGCGGACGCGCAAAAACGGCGCGCGCGCTATAACGGGTTGGGCGCGCGGTCGAAAACACTTAGACGCTCGGTGTATTTCGGGCGCCCGCTGCAGCGCGCGGCACACTCCAGCGCTCGCGCCCGCACTTCCTCTCCCACTTCCACCCCCCGTCCGGCCGCGCCGCCGCCGCCGCCCGCGCCCCCCGGCGACCGTTCAGGCTTCCCCGGCCTATCCCCGTGCGCCCGCGCTTCCGCCCCATCCCCTCCTAGTCCCGCCGGCGCTCGCGCGCCTCCGTCATCCGAGGAACAGCGCCCGAGCGCTCGCTGCCGCGCCGCGCCCGCAAGGTGTTTGACAAAACGCCTACAAGGTATGTATTGCTCAAACTTCATGAATTTGATGCATGTTTTGAATTGTAGTTTTTATAGTATAGTATTGAACATTGTAGATGAGTTCGTCGTATGATTCTTCCGAAGAAGAATTTGATATGGAAGAGGAGGAGGATCTTGCAATGATCCTAGCTATGCATATAAAAAAACCGAAGCACGGTGGTTCGGTTATGGTCGGCAGAAAATTTGGAGGGATAGGATCGATGCCCACAACAGATTGATCAGGCATTATTTTGCGGAGAATCCCATATACCCTGAGTCGTATTTTCGTCGCCGGTTTAGGATGAGCACCGAGTTGTTCAGGCGCATTGCAGAGAAACTAGCGAGCCATGACCGTTTTTTTTCAGCAAAGGAGGAATGCCGCCGGAGAGCTCAGGCATAGCACCTTTCAGAAGGTGACAACCGCTTTGCGTATGTTGGCATACGGTATACCGGCTGATCTTGTTGATGATCACTTGGCTATGGGTGAGAGCCAAGCCATCATGTGTGTCAAGCGCTTTGCAGTGGGAATTGTGCAAGTGTTTGGCGAGGAGTATTTGAGATCTCCTAATGCTGAAGATGTCGCAAGGCTATTGGCGATGAACAAAGCTCGCGGTTTTTCTGGCATGCTTGGCTCAATAGGTTGCATGCATTGGAGTTGGAAGAATTGTCCAAAGGCATGGCATGGGCAATTCCACGGCAAAAAAAAGGGTTCCACTATAATCCTTGAAGCGGTGGCCGATCAGGAGACTTGGATTTGGCATGCATTCTTTGGAATGCCTGGATCTTTGAATGACATCAATGTTGTCAACCGGTCACCACTGATGAATAAGATTGCAAACGGTGAGTTGCCACCGGTGCAGTTTGTAGCAAATGGCCGTACGTACAACTATGGCTATTATCTAGCGGATGGCATCTATTCAAAGTGGCAAACCTTCGTGAAGCCGTTGAAAAAGCCGGAAGGTAAGAAAAATCTTGACTTCCACAATGCTCATGCGGCGGCTAGAAAAGATGTGGAGAGAGCATTTGAGATTTTGCAAGCCCAATTTGCTATTGTGAGAGGACCGGCTAGATTTTGGGATCAAAAAATGCTTTGGTACATCATGCACGCATGTGTGATCATGCACAACATGATCATCGGGAATGAGCGTGGCCAAGATTTAGACTACTCACAATATGAGCTCTTGGGATATCACGTGCGAGTGCGACGGAGGGCCGAAAAGGTAGCCCGTTTTATTGCCTCCTATCATGCCATTCGGCGTCCCGCAACGCAAATGAACTTCAGAAATCAATTGAAGAGTGGTGGGCATGACATGGACGACAAAGAGCATGATGATATCTGCATTCGACATTGTATTGTTCATGAACTATTTGTTGTGTTTATTGCATTTGTTGTACTGAACGATAAACTATTTGTTTGAGTTGTAATGATAACGAAATTGAACTATTTATTGTTGATTTATTTTTCTTGTTTGATCATTTTTGCTCATAAAATACATGTATATGTGGTTTGTGCGGCGCTCACGTGTTATATTTTTGCGCTCTGCTGGAGCGGCGCGCGCGCTGCATTATAGCGTGGCTGCTGGAGCCAGCGCAGGCGGACGCGCTAAACCAGCCGAAGCGCGTGCGGCAAACAGATTTTTTACGCGCGGCGCTTAACGCGGCTGTTGAAGATGCTCTTAGATGACAAAAACAGAGCCCCTAAATCCCTGATGGATGCGGTGCTGAGCGACTGCACCTGTGTCTCAAGTGTGTGGATGCCTGCGTGGTGGTCGTCGCATTGCGCGATGCAGTGTCCATCATCAGCGCCTGCATGCTGGCTGCCCGTGTGCGACACGTCGTCGCCATTCTCGGCCTGCTTTTGGCGACCGTCCTCCAGGACAGCTGTGACGACGCCCTGGTCGTCATCCGCGGGAACCTTAAAGAGTCCATAGAAGTCCGCGACTCCACGAGGCGTGCGAGTGCTGGACGTCGACCTGCGCCATGCCAAGGCCATCGTGAGCGCTTGCATGTTGGCCGCTAGCATGCACCACATAGTCATCATCGTTGGGCTGCGTGAGGCGGCAATCCTTCGAACGGCATGCTGTGACGTCCATCTGCGACCTCGCCGTCGCCTTGGTGAACGCCGCCCTCCGCGGGCACGCTCGCACGACTCCGTTGCCTTGCTGGATGCCGCCTTTCGCGGGAACGCCACCATTGCCCTATTGGATGCTGCCTTCCGCGGGAACATCACCGTGCGGGTGGACTCCGTCGCCCTACTGGACGCCGTCCTCCGCAAGCAAGCTATCTGTCTTCGCAGTTCCCACAGGTGGATATCTTCCATGGCCATGAGCTTGACGGGGAGGAGAAGAGGTGGACGAAGATGAAAGGCGAAAAGATAGAAGGAGAAGGCGTGCGATCTGAAGTAATTAATGCGGGAATTACAACGGAAGCGGAGGTAGAGGAGCATAGTTGGAAAGAATCGCCCAAATATCCCACGCGCAGATCTCACGCGCAGATCATGGATTATATTTGGCAAAATATTATACCCACAGTAAACGAAATCAGGGGAGTAATTAGTTAGAATTTTTTCCTAAAGAAAAGGTGCGTGAGGATGGTCTGCGGCAGAACATCCAATCTGAACCGTTCGATTGATTGGCAGACCACCGGGACATTAGACTAGCCACAATGGGTAGTAACATGGACTAGTAACATGCTCATGTTATTAGTCTATGTTACTACCTCTATAGTGGGAAGTAACATATGTGTGGTAACATGGAGCCCTTCATTTATTAGGCTATAGACACATTTTGTCTTGATATGTGTGATGTTACTCATACTAGTACTTCAATTATTTATTGCATGTTACTACTTTCATCTCTTTCTTTATTTATTGCATGTCACATCACCTATTTAACCTAGATATGTATGATGTTACTATCTATGTTACTCTCATTGTGGGTAGTCTTATGGGTTCTTAAATTTCACTTACTCAATTAGATCTAAGGGCTCTGCTTATTCCATGTACATTTTGTAGTGTGTCTTTAAAAAAAATTCATGTTTGCTCTTTTAATAGTAGTGTAGATGTAGATACCAAGGCGTCCGTAGGTCTAGCCGCCCTCGACACCGTCCTTCTTGTTTCCCCAAAACCCCTTCTTCCGGGGCAGCCCCCGTATTAATCTCGTTTCCCCAAAACCCCATGGACGAGCTCGCCAGCGACCGCCCCGGCCTGCCGCCGCCGCTCCATCTTCCGCATCTCCCGGACAACATGCTCGTGGAGATCCTCCTGCGCCTCCCGCCAGAGCCCATCCACCTCTTCTGCGCCTCCTTCGTCTCCAAGCACTGGCGAAGCCTCGTGCACGACGCCCGATTCCTCCGCCTCTTCCGTGAGTTCCACGTGGGGAACTGGGGATGCCTCCCGTCCTCGGCTTCTTCAGCAACCGGCTGGATCATTCCCTCTTCGTCCCCACCTCCGGCGGCTTCGCGCTCTCCGCCGCCGCCAAGATGTCCCACCGCGACTGGTGGGCCCTCGACTGCCGCCACGGCCGTGCCCTCCTGGAAAAGTTAGGGTCCCGAACGCTCCTCGTCTGGGACCTCGTGACCGGCGACCGGCGCTACCTGCCCCTTCCCCCCGCCTGCAAGCGGAGTGACAACGGCGCGGTTCTCCGCGCGGCCGGCCACGCCGATTGCCATTGCCATCGGTGCCCGTTCCTCGTGGTGTACATGTTCAGACGACGTAATTCTGCTGCAATCTGTGCGTCCGTCTGGTCGTCCGAGACCGGCGTCTGGAGTGAGACCACCTTCATCATTGTACCATATTTATCAGTTGTTCCGGAACCGTCAACTCTGGTTGGGAATAAACTCTACTGGCTGCTGGAAAACTCTGGTATCTTAGAGTATGATTTGGATCATCATGGGCTGGGTCTAATTCACGAGATGCCATACGACGCTCTCTGGGCGGGGAACTTCCTCCTCATGCCGGCAGAGGATGGACGGCTTGGTTTGGCCGGAGTTGAACGACACAATCTTCATCTGTGGTCACTGATTGCGAGCATTGATGGGCGGGTAACATGGACACATCAAAGGGTAATTGATCTTGGGAATTTCCTCGGGCCAGAAGTGGCGGCGAACTGTATCTATGGAATTGGTTTTGCTCAAGATGTTGGGGTGATCTTCATTCATATGCACGCTACCGTCTATATGATCTATCTCAAGTCCATGCAGATCAAGGAGGTGTCAGAGAAAGGGTTGTACGGCGGCGAACTTCATTACACAAGTTTCTATGCTCCAGGTACTGCCATTGTGTCCAATGTTGGCATTGAGGAGATCAACATTATTATTATTTTTGATAGAGTAGAAAAAAGGCGTCCCTATTCCTTCAATGTATTGTGCACAAAAGAAATAAATATAAATTATTGAATATTTGTTTCAAGATAGATAATCTACAGTGTCTTGATGAATCGTATTAATCTTGTATTACATGTCATTTTGTAGCAAAAGCAAGTGTTTTGTGCAAGGTGAGATATATTATAGTGGTTTCATTGAAGCGTCACCATATCTTATCAGTTCTTTAGCCCAGTTGCCATTGGTTTATTGACTAATTTTTTTCATAGGAATTACCATTGGTGGTGGAGATGATCAAGCTGAAATGTTGAACAACAGTTGAGATGATTGTGCTATCACATCTGCGGCGATGCTTTTGTTGGTAGATGATGTGACGTTCCCTTTTTTTTTGCTTGGATGGCTTGACAATTTTGCCGTGCATATGCAACTGGTCGATATTCTCTCCATGGTAAAGAAGCTGGCATGCTATAGAATACAGTTAGAACCCTGACGCTGTGTTTTAGTTCTGTTCCTCTACCCCTTGGACGGCAACAGCTCTCAGATCGACCTTAATTATTCGGCTTTTCTCTTAGAGCTGGGAAACACTTCCCCCTGTGCCTGCACAATTCATAGCTCATTGTGCTAATGTGCTACCGTGATGCAATTTATCATGTCATACATTTTATATCCCTTTGATCATCAATCAAGAGTTGGAGTATGCATTTCAAAAAATATAATGACCAGAAGGTTTTGGTCCTTCAAACATGAATTCATGCTCCCATTTGTGTGGGTACTAAGAGCATCTCCAGCCGTTCGGCCTCCAGGACGTCGAAAAAGACCTGTCTGGGGCCGAACCGGCGTTTGCTTGTCGCGTGGGGGCGATTGCGTTCCCAGTCATCGCCGTCAGGTCGCTGCCAAAATCGCGCAAACTCAGCGATCTAATACGAATCTGGCACAAACTCGGCGATTTTTCATTGAAATTTGTACAAAAACAGAGAAACATACAAACTACGCCTAGCCCTACTACGCCGCGGCCGCCACCCGCCTTCTACATGCCGAGGAGCCTGTAGAAACGGGTGTAGTCGCCGCCGTCTTCATCGGCGTCGCACGCCCTGCCGGAGCCGCCGCCGTCCCTACTGCACGCCTGGCCAGGGTCGCCGACGCGTGGGGAGTTGGACGGCCTGGCTTCGTCCTCCTCGTCGCTGTCAAGGACGACGACGCCGCCCTCCTCGCGTCCGCGGCGCCGGGCCTGGAGCTCCACGTACTCCCGGCGCTGGCGCGCCACCTGCTCGCGGACGTAGTCCGCCTTCGCCCCCTTGAGGGCGGTCTCGTCGTTGGTGGCCATCTCCGCATGCTCCGGCTTCACGGGGAGCAGCCCCGGCTCGGTCTTCGGCCGGACCAGGCGGAGGGAGCGCGGGGAGGAGCGGCCGCCCTCTTTGATGACGAGGGCGCCACTGGGGGTGTGGCGACGAAGCGACGTCTCCTCCGGCTCCAGCTTGATGGGGCGGAGCGCCGGCGAGCCGGAGCCCGACGATGAGGAGGTCCCCGGCTCCATTCGCTGCAGCGTCCAGGAGCTGTCACGGCGGCGAGAGAATGACGAGCGCAGTGGGTACTAAAGGCGCGGCGTGTTGCCGTTCTCGATGTGGTCGAGGACGGCCTCGAGGGTGCGGCCGGGCATGCCCTACCACTCGCGCCGTCCGTTGGCGTTGAGGCGGCCGCGGGGGATGACGCCGTTGGCGGAGGTGATATGCTCTTCGCGGCGGCGCTCGAAAGTGCATCGTCCACAGCGTGTGGCTGTCGGCGGCGTACCTCGGCTCGTTCCGTTGCGCCTTCGTCAGCAACGAGCGGATGCGGGCAATCTCGGCCCGCCGTTCGGCCCCGGGCTGCACCGGTACCGGGACGCCGATGACGCTCAACTTCCACGAGCCCGGCACCCTCATGTCTGGGGGTGCCAGATAGTCGGCCTCGTAGAGGAGGCGCGCCTCGTCCTCATGGAGATGGCGTCGGCCGAAGCCGTTCGCCGCCGCGGAGTCGCCGGGGTACCGTTCGGCCATTGCTCGTCGGCGAGGAAGAGGGGGGAGAGGCGGCTTCTGTGGGAGACGAGGCGAGAGAAGGCGAGTTGTGGCGACTGATGCGTTCACCAACGGGGAGGTCGGCTTTTATAGCCGATTCGGGGGGCGCGTCCTGGACGCCTTCACTGCGCCGCCCGTGAGGCATCAATGGAGGCTGACCGGCGCGGCAGCGCGGCAGCCTTGGCATTGATTCCTACGGGAACCGAGGCGATGAGGACGACGAAGCGGCGTCTCGCTGACTCGGCAGGCCCATTCTCGTTCGCGCCAAAATCGCTTTCCCCGGCGCCCCCCAGCGCGCCCGGTTTGGCCTGGGTCTGCCGGCGTCAGTTTCGGCCCAAACCGGCGAAATACAGGCTCCTGGGGCGCGACTGGGCCGTGTTTTGGGCGCCGGCGGCAAAAAAACGCCTTGGGGGGCCTCTTGGGGGTACGGCTGGAGATGCTCTAAATCTCAACTTTCATTTCAAGAAAAAAGTATAACTGTAAATCAGACGTTTCTTTACCATG
The DNA here is from genome assembly GCF_018294505.1 of Triticum aestivum. Taxonomy (NCBI): domain Eukaryota; kingdom Viridiplantae; phylum Streptophyta; class Magnoliopsida; order Poales; family Poaceae; genus Triticum; species Triticum aestivum. Next base: position 624,942,311 of record NC_057803.1, read on the forward strand.
CCTTGTGGTGTTTACATGATATTACCCCTACTGTGTACAAAGTTGACCACCATACTGCACATGACTCGTAAGCTTGGTAGTACAGCGTTCACTTTTGGCAGCATATCATTCCTTGGTTCGTTCCAGGTCATTTTTATACTTAGATGTGCAGAGAGACTTGAGAACATGTTTAAGTGGTAGTTACTGTTTTCCTAGTGTTGTTTGAACTTGCAGATATTGTTTTCTCTGAAATTTGTCCCTCAAAAGTAGCCAAAATTGGCTCTGTTTGATGAAGTTGCTCGCTATGCAAGTACCTAGGTCATGTTCTTTGTCTCTGTGGCACTCATGCAAGGTGCTCAATATTTTGCCTGGTGATGTCGTAGCTGTTAGGCGCTTTGTGTGGCTGTAACAAACTTGCAATGCCAAATGTGGCACTAGCTTGCGAGAGAGGATGAGTTTTTTTTTTTTTGCGAAATAGGACGAGTTAATCATGCAATGTTATCTTTAGTGATTTCTATAGATGTTATCCGACTGCGACTTGCTAGATATAAAGATATTGTTGACGAGAAGAGTCTGTTCAATTTTTTCATGAATACGCAAAGCTTGCGTATCTTTTATTGATGAGAGAAGTGCATATTTCAATCAACTCTTGCCTTAGTCTAATTTACAAACCTCAAGTCTAATAATGTCTACATTACAACTCTCAACTATTAAAACCGGCCAAGATTCAACCCTCCTCTCCCTTTTTGACTGGTTGACCATCTAATCAACATGTCCAGTCAGCAAGCTACGTCAGCAAAAAATTCAAAATTAAAAAAACTGCAAAAAATCCAAAAATATATAATCAATTTTTTAGAAAAACTATAAAATAAAAATAAAACTTCAAAATTCTGGAAAATTGAAAAAAGTATGTGCCTGTTTTTTGAAAAAGAAAACTCAAAAACAAAGTTCAAAAACTTTTCCTAGATGGTTAGTATTGTTTTCTTGACTTTTTTACAGTTTTTTATTTTTCCTGCATTTTTTATGTGAAAGACTTTTTCTGGAATGTTTGAATTTTTTTTGTGAGGTTGCTTGTTGACTGGATGGTCAACTGATAAAAACCGGTCAATGGGGAAGGGGAGGGTTGAATCCGGATTGGTTTTAAGAGTTCGGAGACGATATTAAAGTTGATAGTTTGTAAATTAGACTATGCTAAGTGTTACAGGTTGAAATATGCACTTCTCTCTTCATTGATAAAAGAAGTTGAAATGAGAATAAAGGGGGTACATCATATGACACAACCAAAGATGGCATAGACATGGTGCCTGGAGCGAAGAGACATGAGATGCTACAACAAAGCGCTAAAGTAGCCTGAACAAGAGAAACAACCCGAGCCGAAACAATATCCCAAGTCTTGAATAGCATCACCGAGTACACCACGAGATGACACCTTCATGAAGGGGAACGATGTTGATGTTGCTGTCGTCTGATCTGAAGAAGCGGATCCAAGGTTTCCCCTATTGCTCGAAGAGGGGCACAGGAAAAGGCCGTGGAACTGTTGTTAGCATCATCAAGCCGAGCAGAGATTTCACGATGTCTAGCATCAACAAGCTGCCATCATAACCTGCAAGTGGATCGGCGGGTTGAATGCGGAGCGCCGAAGTAGGCTTTCGGGCTCCGCCCCCCGTGTGATTGTCGGGTAGGCGGGCGTCTTGTCAGCCCGCCAGTCACATCCGATCTGAATGTGGAGAGGGCTCTCGAGATGACATATATAGAGAGAGAGGTGTTTTGTGTGGGTCCATGTAGCCAGTCCTAGGTCTGGACTTCCCCAAACCTCTCCAATTTGATGCCGGTTTTGCGGGATTTTGGATGCCCGGACCAATCTGGGCAATCATGGTGACTACCGTTGGATGGTTAAATATTTATGCGTGTTTTTGGCGATCCGTGTGTTGCCTTATGGCTCAAACATTGAGAGAAAATATATACAAACTGGGTTTCTTTTGCATAAAACGCCTCAAACAAATGACTCGAGGGCCCATTTAGCAAAAAACACAACCCCATTTACCCTCGCGTGACAAAAAGTCAAAACAAAAGTAACCCCCGGCATGCAATTCCCCAATTCCCAAACCTATGGAGGAGCTCGCTGGCGACCGCCCCGGCCCGCCGCCGCTCTATCTCCCGCTTCCCCCGGACGACCTGCTCCTGGAGATCCTCCTGCGCCTCCCGCCGGAGCCCATCTACCTCTTCCGCGCCTCCTTCGTCTCCAAGCACTGGCGCAGCCTCGTGCACGACGCCCGCTTCCTCCGCCGCTTCCGTGAGTTCCACGGGGGGACGCCTCCCGTCCTCGGCTTCTTCAACAACCAGTTGGAGCATCCCCTCTTCGTCCCCACCTCCGGCGGCTTCGCGCTCTCCACCGCCACGATGTCCCACGACGACTGGTGGGCCCTCGACTGCCGCCACGGCCGAGCCCTCCTGGAAAGGCTCGGATCCGGAAAGCTCCTCGTCTGGGACCTCTTGACCGGCGACGAGCGCCACCTGCCCGCCCCCCCAGCCTGTGACGGGATGTACAACGGTACGGTTCTGTGCGCGGCCGGCCACACCGTCCACGGCGACTGCCGGTCGTGCCCGTTCCTCGTGGTGTACGTGTTCAGTCGAAGTAGTTCTGCTATCTGTGCGTGCGTATTGTCATCCGATACTGGCGTCTGGAGTGAGGTCACCTCCATCGATGTACAATCTTTAGTAGTTGATCCGACACCGTCAGCTCTAGTTGGGAACACACTCTACTGGCTGCTGGAATACAATAATATCTTTGAATATGATTTGGATAATCATAGGTTGGGTCTAACTGCGAAGTTACCAGGCGACACTCTATGTAGCTATCGGGGGCAGGTTGTCATCATGCCGACAGAGGATGGACGTCTTGGTTTGGCCGGAGTCGAAGGACCCAATCTCCATCTGTGGTCACTGCTGACAGGCATTGACGGGCTCGTAACATGGACACATCAAAGGGTCATAGATCTCGAGAATTTATTGCACCGGAAGTGGTGGCATTATGTATCTATGGAGTTGAGGCGGTTGGTTTTGCTGAAGATGCTGGGGTTATCTTCATTTATGTGCACCCTAGTGTCTATATGATCCATCTCAAGTCCATGCAGATCGAGGAGGTCTCAGAGAAAGGTACCTTTGGCAACGTACTTCCTTACAAAAGCTTCTATGCTCCAGGTACTGCCATCGTCTGCACCAATTTACCAACAAGTCCTTCATGTCTGAGTGGAAGACAACTCTTTCGCAACTAACAAATGTATATGAAATTATGATGCCGTTGCATTCTTACTTGCATATGTTTCTCTTCATCCAGACCCAACATCTACCATTTGTGTGCATCATATTGCATAATGAATTAGTATGTAGTGGGGAGAAATCAACTTTTGATGTTCTATCAGTGGTACTTTTAGATCTCTTGTAGATTTAGTCAATACTGCTCCATTTAAAGGTGATTTATTACTATATATACAGTTGAAAGGAAGAGCATAGCTGTTTCTGAGCGCCGATTTATAATTTCTTCTGTCATGGTTGCCCTACTGGTGTTGGATAATATGATCTCACTCACACATGAGAGTTGTGTTGCGTAATAAAATGACGTCGCCACCAATTCATTAGCGAGTCATTGCAAGATTTGTTTCTCTTTCTGTTTAAGCTACTGGATTCAGTTAAGGTATAAATGGTCTGCAGTGTCTTGAGTTGACATTGTAATCTTGTATTACATGTCATTCCTAAAATGTTCCTTATCTTGTAGCAAAATCAAGTGTTTTGTGCAAGGTAAGGTATATAACAGTGGCTTCACTGAAGTGTCACCATCTCTTATCAGGTGTTTTCTTGCCCTATTGCCATTGGTTTACTGACTCATCTTCTCATAGGAACTATAATTGGAAGTCGAGATGATCAAGCTGAAATGTTGAACAACTGTTGAGATGATTGTGTTGTCACATCTGCGGTGATGTTTTGTTGGTTAAAAGAGGTGATGTGACATTTGTCTCACTGTATTTCTGTTGTTCTGCTTGCATGGGTTGATAATTTCCTTGAATCTGCAACGGGTCAATATTCTCTGCAATAGTAAAGAAGCTGCCGTGCTCTACATAATACAGTCAGAACTCTGAGCAATGTGTTTTAGTTCTGCTTCTCTAGCCCTTAGACGTCAACAGCTCTCACAACGACCTTATTCGACTTTTCTTGGAGCTGTGAAACACTTGCCGCTGGGTTTGCACAGTTCATAGTTCATTGTGCTAATGTGCTGCTGTGATGCAGTTTGTCATGTCAGTCATTTTATATATTTTTTTTGACAAGTGGACATTTTATATCCTTTTGATGCATAGTTGCATCAGTCGTGAGCTGGGGTCTGCATTTCAGAAAATAGAATGACCAGAAGGTTTCGACCCCTTCAAACATGAAGTCATGCTCCCATATGTGTGGGTTCAGTTAATCTCAACTTGATCATCTTGAGACAAAAGTATACCTGGAAATCAGATGTTTCTTCATCATGCCTTATTATCCCTCGTGTTTACAGGATCTTACCCCTTCTGTATACAAAGTTTACCACCACACATGGTTGGTAGGCTTGGCAGCCTATCGTCGCTGCAGGTCGTTTTTATAGTGAGATGTGCAAAGAGACGTGAGAGCATGTTTAACTAGTAGAAACTGTTTTTCTAGTGCTGTTTGAGCCATCCTGAAGAGTGGTAGCATTTCAGCTTCAGGAACATATCCACACCTGCATGACTAATCAACAGCTAGCACACTCCACACGTGTGTGATCCATCCGACCGACAAAAGCAAAATTTGAATATTTGCTTGATTGCATGAAACATATCCACCGTGGACTAAACATTGTGATCATATTCAACACAAATTAATAGATGTTGAGTGGTAGGAACTCGGATGGCACAGCACCACCATTGTTGGCACAATCAACTCATGATTTCAGCACGCATTCTTATCATATTTTCACTAGATTTTTTCGGACAATCCCAAGGTAAGATTGATTGACGGAGTCAAGAGATGGAGATCTTGGTTTAGCAGCGGCTGCCTGTCCTTTTCTTTCGTGAAAGGTATGATCTAGAGTGTGATTCTGATCCCGTGATTGGGTGCTTGGCGTAGAATGAGTGGAGCATACTAGGAATGCCGAAGGCAAGAGAACATGGCGTCTTTAACTCTCCCAAGTCCTAACGCACATTTCTGGTTGAAAATCTTCTATATCTAAATAGTTAGCCCCCACTAACCTACTTCTCTCCACATGCAAGCATGCCATCACAACATGCAACATACATGAAAAAATGCCCACCTCAACATGAAAGCATTCAAGAGAATTTTCATTCTATTATGTTATTTTTATTAATAAATATTTTACAACTATACAATAACCAAACATTGTAAATATTATGTATGTTTTTAGTTCTCATATTATTACACCGAATTTTCATGTTGCATAAAATCAAATATCACTAAATTCTATTACAAAACATTATCGCAACAACTTTTGGGGTAATGTCATTTAGTTATTAGCAATGGCGACGTCCAAAATGTAGCATCAAAATAGTTTTGCATACAAACTGTTTCCTACACCTTAGGTATCGAAAGATATTTGGCATGAGATATATGTACAACTTATTAATGCCATCTCTAATTTGGTTGTTGGTCATTTCTTCCTCGTCCTTCTTGGGGAATACTGAAGGCTGCACCCCATGAGTCACATTATTCGTCTCCTTTCAAATTATTCATCAAAAAATATTTGGGGCGAGAATATGCCATCTCTAATTCGCCTCATGACAATTTCTTGCTCATCTTTCTTGGGGAATTTTGAAGGCGGTGTACCATGAGCAACACATGCGTCACATTCCTCGTCTCCTGTCAGAACTATCTTATTCAAGTTGCGAGATCGCTGCAACACAGATCTTATGAATGTATATTGTTGTTCTATTAACCTAAAGCCGGCGAATTCAAGCTCTTTCAGAATCCTGTTCTTGGAATTGTTGAAGTCCATCTCCCACCAAGGAGTCCTTCTTTTGAAAGTAGAGAAATGATCCCTTAACTTTAAAACCAGCAAAACTTAGTCCCTCTACTTTTAAAACCGGATAAGTTTAGTCCCTCATGTTGTTTTTGATGGTTTTCTGCAGACAACTAGCTTACGTATGCACGTTAATTGATCTAAGCTGATTCCTCTCGGGCCAAAAGCACCGGCCAGTGTTAGCTCTCAACTCACACGCTCAGGTGCACTCTGATGTGAACATCAGCACTTGAGTAGTTTGTGCAGCAAACAACTTGACGCGCTGCTAGACACTTGCAGCGACATGGAACGACATATGGATGCAGCTGTCGGACTCGACTCGCACGGCCTCGACATAAAAATAGTGAGCTCGTGCCCTGCTAACTGAATGAGAAGAAAACGGAAAAAAAATCAAGCGCATCAGGGAGAGCTTGCTTTATACTCAAGCGAGCTAGTACGAGGCTACCTTTGTACAGGAGAATGGCCGTGTGTTGGGCGCTGCTTCGGCCGGAAGGGGTGGCGTCATGGCCGATAGCCACCGCGCAGAGTACCACCCGCAGGGATTAAACTTATCCGGTATTACAAATTGAGGGACTAAACTTATCCGGTTTTGAATATTGAGGGACTAAGATTTACTGGTTTTACAATTGAGGGACCATTTTTATATTATCGAAAAGTTGAGGAACGAAAAATATACTTATCCCTTTAATGGGCCGGCCTTTGAAGCATCCGTTTGCGTCAACGCATTTAAGGCCCTGCTTGGATTAAATCATTTATTTTCCATTCCAAATACACTTGTAAAAAATACAGTCATCCGCCCGCCTAGAAACTGCTCATAGCCGGTGAGTTACACTTATAAGTAAAATACAACCATATTAATTTACATCCATTCCAAGCGCGGCCGGCCTAACCAGCACTTATCCATCTTTGATGTGCAAGTTCAAAAAGTTTCAGCTCCTAATTCGAACTACACTTAGAGGACAAAAAAGAGAAAATCAGATTTGATGCGCATGTTACCTCGCTCGTTCGCTCTCAGCGACGGCGCAAGCAAGCAGCGACCAACACATTCTTCTTCGATAACCATCCGCATCTTCTCCGCCACAGGTAATTTCCCCAAACCCATCAGGACCAGAGCTCCATCGCTGTCTTCTTCCTGATAATTTCCCCTATGTGAGTTACGAAACCGTATGTGTGCAGGGAACTGACCCCGTGAGCCGCAACTCAACAGGCCCTTGAGTTTCTTGGATCTTTCCTAGCTAGGATGATGCTGGTGCGTCTCCAACGATCGATGCCCCTCCGCCTTGATTACAAGTTCACAGATCACACACGCTATGGTATGAACACAGCTTTGATGCTGAATTGTCAGAATTGACTACATTTAGCCGCGCTTGCAACCAGCGACGTATATTGCCTTCCTGTGCACCAGTGGCTGTCAACTACTAGCACAAGTCACATGAGTCTTGCCCAAGCTTGGGCACCTTCATGTGTCTTTGATGCTGCATCCACAATTTAGTCGCGTTCACAATCGGCGTCGTCCATCGTGTCCATCTTGCCTTCTTGTGCACCACTGGCTGTCAACTACTAACAAGTCAAAAGAGTCTTGCACAAGCTTGTTCCCTGTGTCACCCAAGCACAGGTGGCGTTCCCTCCTCCATTGATGAATTGTATGAATATTGCTAGCTCACATATGATGGGGTTCCAAGAAAAAACAGAGGTCAGCAAGTCTTGCACAGACCTCACAAGTCAGCAAACCTGTATTCAAGATGTTGATGTATGGCACGCACGCAGACCCACCAATTCATGACCAAGTGGAATTCCATGTTCTACTTTTTGACAGATGTATGGTGGCGTGCTTCGCTCGGTTGTTGACAACGCATTCTAGAACTTATTATATGCGTGAAAGTCTTCCGGAGTTCCCACGGGAGATGGCGGGAAAGTCTTCCGGTTGCTCTGCAAATCACATCTTTGATAGGCTTCTAGTAATATACAGTACAGGGTGCTCTGTTCTCTCCCACCTTTTGGGTTCCTCGGCTGCGGCATCGGGGTCTACCTGTACCACCCTGACACGGGTGACCTCGTCGGCCACTGCACGATTAAGTGCACCTCCATGGCGAGCTTGCTCCTCGTGATGGAAGGTGGAGGGATCTGCAACGGCATGGGCTGCTGCACCGTCACTTTCCCCGTGGCGTTCCGAGGGTTTAGGGTGACCATCGTGAAGAACAACGAGACAGTGCCACAGCCTTTTGCTAACATCACCATCAAGGCTTTCTTGTCATTCCGCCCGTATATCTTTAGTATTGCGGACCTGTTGTCCGATAAGATAAATGCAAGCACTGTCGGTGCTTCCTCTGCTGCGTACCTCTCGACTGTGATCACAGATAAGCCCAATTGCGCAAAAGCTCGGTCGGATGATAAGACACGGTATGCCTGTGGCAGTAGCAATTGTGAGAATGTGGCAAATGGAGGCTACTATTGTACCTGCTCTGGCAGTTCTGATGATGGTAATCCCTACATTCTTGATGATTGCAAACAAGGTACTCACCCTCCTTCCACACCTAGTTTCTTTTTCATTTGATCCAATTATATGAATTATGTTTTTCAAAAAGGTACTCCATCCGTTCCTTTTTATAAGACGTTTTGGACAGCTGGCATTGAGCTGTTTTGTGCTCTGTCTGAATTGTCTAAACGTCTTATAAAAGGGAACAGAGGGAGTATATGATGTGATGTGTTAAGAACATTCTGGAAATGATAGTCAGGGACTTGAACAACAAATGGTGTATAAAGCGCTTCATTTGTTCATTGATTGTTATCTCATCACATATGTTTGGTTATTGATATTTCTTCACTGAAACAGAGTATAATCATACCCCCAAAATGAACTGTTCTAGATCATGTGGTAGCACAAACGTTCCTTTCCCTTTTGGGTTTGAACCAGGGTGTTACGCTACCAGGAGATTTCAACTGAATTGCGCATCCAATCGCACTCTTATTGGCAGACCACCTGCAAAATATGAAGTGACAAATATTTCATTAGATGATGGACTGCTATATGTTAATAAGCTTTCAGAGTTTGAAGATGCCAACATGAATTATCTATCAATATACTACGGTGGCTCTGGATATTTTGGTCAGCAACTGGTATATGGATTGGATAAGTCTGATTTATCTGAGGAATTTGGTGTCTGGAGGTGGTCCGCGGCCAACCTTACATGTGAAAGTGCAAAAAAAGACAGAGCGTATGCATGCCGTAGCGCGAATAGTGAGTGTATTGGTGTCACGCATGGAAAACTCTACATTGGTTATCGATGCAAGTGCTCTCCTGGCTTTGAAGGAAATCCTTATGTCGAAAATGGATGCACAGGTATGTGCTTTTGTATTTTAGTGTGTTCTGTTTTATGGTATGCAGAAATAACATGGATTTTTCATGAGAGTGACATGCTATCGGTATAATTTTATATATGTTGTTTGCCGATATTAACGAGTGTTTAGCAGGTAGAAAGCAAATAGAAATACAAAATGACATATCATCCAATCCAGTTTACAAAATGACATATCATCCACTGCTTGCAGATATTGACGAGTGTCTGATACCCAATAACTGTAATGGGACATGCTATAACCTGAAAGGAAGCTTCCGTTGTTGCCCTCATGACATGTTCTTTGATCCAGTAGAAAAACAGTGCACTCCTGATAAGCGGCAAAATCTTGTTTTGGGTATGTCAGTGCTGTTCGCTGTCTTGTGCATTCCCATTGTCAGAAAAATAAAACAAATCTTCATCTGTTGCAATTACTCATGTAGGGGTTTCTACTGGGATTGGCAGTGGTTTTGGAGTACTAGCTCTTGCACTGGGTGCGATTATACTAATGAGGAGATTGAAGAGAGGCGCTCAAAGGAAAATCCGAAGGGCATTCTTCAGAAAAAACAGAGGTCTGCTCCTGGAGCAGCTGATCTCATCCACCAGTGAAAGCGTCACTCACAGCACAAGGATATTTTCCATGGAAGAGCTAGAGAAAGCAACCAACAACTTTGACCCGACGCGTGTGCTCGGGCACGGAGGCCATGGCACCGTCTACAAGGGGATTCTATCCGACCAGCGGGTGGTGGCCATCAAGAAGTCCAAGATGGTGGAGCAGAGCGAGATCGACCAGTTCGTCAACGAGGTGTCCATCCTGTCCCAGATCATCCACCGCAACGTGGTGAAGCTCTTCGGGTGCTGCCTCGAGTCCGAGGTGCCGCTTCTCGTGTACGAGTTCATCTCCAACGGCACGCTCCATGACGTCCTCCACGGCGACCCGGACGCCAAATGCTTGCTGACGTGGGACGATCGTATCAGGGTTGCTCTGGAGGCTGCAGGGGCGCTTGCCTACCTCCATTCGTCCGCCGCGATGCCGATCTTCCACAGGGATGTGAAATCTGCCAACATACTATTGGATGACACTTTCACCACGAAGGTCTCGGACTTCGGCGCCTCCAGGTCCATCTCCATCGACCAGACTCACGTGGTGACCATCGTGCAGGGGACATTCGGGTACCTAGACCCGGAGTACTACTACACCGGGCAGCTCACCGAGAAGAGCGACGTCTACAGCTTCGGCGTGATACTCGTCGAGCTCTTAACAAGGAAGAAGCCAATTTTTCTCAACAGTCTTGGTGAGCAACAGAACTTGTGTCATTACTTCCTTGGACGGCTGAAAGACGAAACCGTCATGGATATTATCGATTCTCAAGTTGTGGAGGAGGCCAGCCAGAGCGAGATCGACGAGATGGCGTCGGTCGCCGCGATGTGCTTGAGGACTAGAGGCGGGCAGAGACCTAAGATGAAAGAAGTGGAGCTAAGGCTGCAGCTGCTGCGAGCTAGGAGGCGACCTCCTAGAAGACACGAACAAGAGTTGCAAAGGCACGGAGAGACCAAGCCGTTGTTGTCAACTCCAATTAAGTCCAGATCTACTTCTGTGGCCATGGCCAAGAACGTTGAGCTTGGCATCGTCGCTGATAATCCGCCATCGCGGACTCTCACGAGGTGCTACTCCATGGAGCAAGAGATGGCAGCTTCATCAGAGTTTCCTCGTTAGGCGGTAGTAGATTTTGTTTCGAAGAGGACTTTCCCCATGCGCCCTGTGTTGTTTATCTAGACTAGATTCTTGCAGTACCTTGATTTTAGCATTCAATCCCTGTGACTAGTAAGTAATGGAGTGGATAGTAGAAGAATGTGTTGATAAATTCAGTGTAAGAGTGTATACAGAAGGTTCAGAGCAAGAGATGGTATCTTCATCAGAGTTTCCTCGTTAGATGCAGAATCTGTTACGAAGAGGACTTCCCCGCGCTCCGCGTTTTGTTTATCTAGACTGCTGCAGCGCCTTGATTTTGGTTTGAGGGTATGACAATTCAATCCCTGTAACTAGTAGGAGTAGTGACTAGTGGTAGATGGTGGAAGAAATGTGTGCACAAATTCAGTGTAGGAATGTGTACACGAATACCAGGCCCTGAGGCGGTGCCCCCCCTCCGGCGGCAGGTGCAGCACCACCTACCCCCTTCCAGCCTGGTGGTCCGGCCAGCGTTAGCTTCCTCATTCAAGATTCCACACATGGCGGCTATGGGATTGCTCAGCTTCAGGCCAGGGAGAAATCTCTGCTCGGCATGTGGGTGTCATTTTTCCTTCTTGAAGGCGCTGTCATGGCCTTCAGCTGCGTCCCTCTTCGAACTCGGGGGAAACTCTAGGTTCGGTTGCTCCGGACCGGATGGCGAAGACGTCTCGGCGCCGTCTTCCTTCTTGAAGGCGCTATCTTGCTCGCTCGTGGTGTCCCCAGTGTTGGCTTGGCGATGTTGAGGCTTATCGCTGGTTCGGCATTGTCGCTCTTTGGTTTGGGTTGGGTTGGTTCTAGCTGTGTTGTTCCTTTTTTGTTTGGGCCGAGCACCCCTCTCCTTGTGCTCCGGGCACCATTTCACGCCTGTCTGCGTTCGTGTTATGTGTTGTACCCCTGTTGTACTCATTCTATTCCTTCTATCAATGCAATGATACGCAAGCTTTGCGTATTCGCGAAAAAAAAATGTCCACACCAGATTCATTGTAAGAATGTCCACACCAGATTCAGTATAAGAGTCTTATTGCCTTTTTTTTTAACCCTCAAGTTTAGGTGGCCATGAATGTGTGTACAGAAAATGAATTTCATGTTAGTTTGCTCCATTATTTAGCTGATGAACTGGAGCGTTTGTCTGGATTGGGCATCTTGGTTTCTGCCCAGTGTGGGTGTAAGGTATGAGATAAATACGTTTAGTTCCAAGTTGTGGACGTGGAAGGTCGATATGTCCGAGTGGTTAAGGAGACAGACTCGAAATCTGTTGGGCTTTGCCTGCGCAGGTTCGAATCCTGCTGTCGACGCTTTATTTTTTCCTTTTCTTTTCTTCTCCGTCGAGTATTTTTTACCTGCAAATGCAATAAGCACAATGTCTATTTTGGAAGAGTTATGAAATACTTTTAAGGCATGGTCTGCACTATGCAAAACTTAAAACTTAGGAAAACGAGCTTCCCGTGCTTACTCCAGAGCAAAAGACATTGCACGAATCACACCACAACATAACGATGTTAGGTTCCGCATGGACACCATGCCAAGCCGATGTACTTAACTCCCCCGAGATCATCATTACGATGAAGAAATAAATGGGCCAATATTCTCTTGTTGCTTATTTCTCGGTTGCGCATAAACTAATCAAGTGAAGCCATCGACATGCTTCATATTTTTATCCATATAAACGTCTTTGTAAATTACAATCGTGATTTCCAGACCATCAACGGAGTTTGTTGGCGGCGGCGAGTTGTCTGTGGCCAGGGACGGATTAAGCGAGGGGGGAGGAGGGGGGCGAGGGGGGAATCCCCAACGATCGAATCGTCCCTCGATAGCGATCAGCTATTCCGTAATCTTTCTGCTTACGTACATGTATGAAAACTGCTTCGCCCCCCCCCCTCCCCCCAAAGAAGAGGCACTGTTAGTTACCGCGCGAAGCCACGTATCGATAGATGGATGCTAGTATGTTCGTTTCAACGCCGGTGCGATCTAGACCGATACGATACTACCTGCTAGCCACTCCGATCAGATCTCTCCATCGTGCCGCCATCAAGAAGCGGAGAAGGGAAAGGGGGCGCTGGGACAGGCAGGCGCCGTTGTGCCGATCCACGGCCACGCTGCCGGTTGCCGGCAGCCCGAACACACGACAGTTGAGCGGCAACAACTCAAGGGGGAAAGGTAATTTATGTTGGAAATATGCCCTAGAGGCAATAATAAATTGGTTATTACTATATTTCCTTGTTCATGATAATCGTTTATTATCCATGCTAGAATTTTATTAATAGGAAACTCAGATACATGTGTGGATACATAAACAACACCATGTCCCTAGTAAGCCTCTAGTTGACTAGCTCGTTGATCAATAGATGGTTACGGTTTCCTGACCATGGACATTAGATATCGTTGATAACGGGATCACATCATTAGGAGAATGATGTGATGGACGAGACCCAATCCTAAGCCTAGCACAAAGATCGTGTAGTTCGTATGCTAAAGCTTTTCTAATGTCAAGTATCATTTTCTTAGACCATGAGATTGTGCTGATGGGGAACGTAGTAATTTCAAAAAAATTCCTACGCACACGCAAGATCATGGTGATGCATAGCAACGAGGGGAGAGTGTGATCTACGTACCTTGTAGATCGACAACGGAAGCGTTGACGCAACATAGAGGAAGTAGTCGTACGTCTTCCCGATCCGACCGATCCAAGCACCGTTACTCCGGCACCTCCGAGTTCTTGGCACACGTTCAGCTTGATGACGATCCCCAGGCTTCGATCCAGCAAAGCGTCGGGGAGGAGTTCCGTCAGCACGACGGCGTGGTGACGATCTTGATGTTCTACCGTCGCAGGGCTTCGCCTAAGCACTGCAACAATATGACCGAGGTGGAATATGGTGGAGGGGGCACCGCACACGGCTAAGGAACGATCATGAAGATCAACTTGTGTGTCCATGGGGTGCCCCTTGCCTCAGTATATAAAGGATGGAGGAGGAGGAGGAGACCGGCCAAGGCTTGGTGCGGCCAGGATGTGGAGTCCTACTAGGACTCCAAGTCCTAGTAGGAGTCCACCAAGAGGGGAGGAAGGGAGAAGGAAGTGGAGGAGAAGGAAAGGTGGCCGGCCCCCTTTTCCCTAGTCCAATTCGGACTAGAGGGGAGGGGGGGGCAGCAGCCCCTTGGCCCTTTCTCCTCTTCCCACTAAATCCCATCAAGGCCCATTGCTTCTCCCGTAACTACCCGGTACTCCGAAAAATACCCGAATCACTCGGAACCTTTCCGATGTCCGAATATAGTCGTCCAATATATCGATCTTTACGTCTCGACCATTTCGAGACTCCTCGTCATGTCCCCGATCTCATCCGGGACTCCGAACTCCTTCGGTACATCAAAACTCATAAACTCATAATATAACTGTCATCGAAACCTTAAGCGTGCGGACCCTACGGTTCGAGAACAATGTAGACATGACCGAGACACGTCTCCGGTCAATAACCAATAGCGGGACCTGGATGCCCATATTGGCTCCTACATATTCTACGAAGATCTTTATCGGTCAGACCGCATAACAACATACGTTGTTCCCTTTGTCATCGGTATGTTACTTGCCCGAGATTCGATCGTCGGTATCCAATACCTAGTTCAATCTCGTTACCGGCAAGTCTCTTTACTCGTTCTGTAATACATCATCCCGCAACTAACTCATTAGTTGCAATGCTTGCAAGGCTTAAGTGATGTGCATTACCGAGAGGGCCCAGAGATACCTCTCCGACATTCGGAGTGACAAATCCTAATCTCGAAATACGCCAACCCAACATGTACCTTTGGAGACACCTGTAGAGCTCCTTTATAATCACCCAGTTACGTTGTGACGTTTGGTAGCACACAAAGTGTTCCTCCGGCAAACGGGAGTTGCATAATCTCATAGTCATAGGAACATGTATAAGTCATGAAGAAAGCAATAGCAACATACTAAACGATCGGGTGCTAAGCTAATGAAATGGGTCATGTCAATCAGATCATTCAACTAATGATGTGATCCCGTTAATCAAATAACAACTCTTTGTCCATGGTTAGGAAACATAACCATCTTTGATTAACGAGCTAGTCAAGTAGAGGCATACTAGTGACACTCTGT
Source organism: Triticum aestivum (assembly GCF_018294505.1). Taxonomy (NCBI): domain Eukaryota; kingdom Viridiplantae; phylum Streptophyta; class Magnoliopsida; order Poales; family Poaceae; genus Triticum; species Triticum aestivum. Next base: position 624,957,502 of record NC_057803.1, read on the forward strand.
TTGTCTATGTATTCACACATGTATTATGTTTCCGGTTAATACAATTCTAGCATGAATAATAAACATTTATCATGATATAAGGAAATAAATAATAACTTTATTATTGCCTCTAGGGCATATTTCCTTCAGTCTCCCACTTGCACTAGAGTCAATAATCTAGATCACATCGCCATGTGATTTAACATCAATAGTTCACATCTTTATGTGATTGGTTCACATCTCCATGTGACTAACACCCAAAGGGTTTACTAGATTCAATAATCTAGTTCACATCGCTATGTGATTAAGACCCAAAAAGTGATCATGTTTTGCTTGTGAGAGAAGTTTAGTCAACGGGTCTGCCACATTCAGATCCGCATGTATTTTGCAAATTTCTATGTCAACAATGCTCTGCATGGAGCTACTCTAGCTAATTGCTCCCACTTTCAATATGTATCCAGATTGAGACTTAGAGTCATCTGGATCAGTGTCAAAACTTGCATCGACGTAACCCTTTACGACGAACCTTTTGTCACCTCCGTAATCGAGAAACATATCCTTATTCTAGTAAGGATAATTTTGACCGCTGTCCAGTGATCTACTCCTAGATCACTATTGTACTCCCATGCCAATCAGTGTAGGGTATACAATAGATCTGGTACACAGCATGGCATACTTTATAGAACCTATGGCTGAGGCATAGGGAATGACTTTCATTCTCTTTCTATCTTCTGCCGTGGTCGGGCTTTGAGTCTTACTCAATTTCACACCTTATGACACAGGCAAGAACTCTTTCTTTGACTGTTCCATTTTGAACTACTTCAAAATCTTGTCAAGGTATGTACTCATTGAAAAAACTTATCAAGCGTCTTGATCTATCTCTACAGATCTTGATGCTCAATATGTAAGCAGCTTCTTCGAGGTCTTTCTTTGGAAAAAAAAACTTCTTTCAAACACTCCTTTATGCTTTGCAGAATAATTCTACATTATTTCCGATCAACAATATGTCATTCACATATACTTATCAGAAATGCTGTAGTGCTCCCACTCACTTTCTTGTAAATACAGGCTTCACCGCAAGTCTGTATAAAACTATATCCTTTGATTAACTTATCAAAGCATATATTCCGACTCCGAGATGCTTGCACCAGTCCATAGATGGATCGCTGGAGCTTGCATATTTTGTTAGCACCTTTAGGATTGACAAAACCTTCTGGTTTCATCATATACAACTCTTATTTAATAAATCCATTAAGGAATGCAGTTTTGTTTATCCATTTGCCAGATTTCATAAAATGCGACAATAGCTAACATGATTCGGACAGACTTAAGCATAGATACGAGTGAGAAACTCTCATCGTAGTCAACACCTTGAACTTGTCGGAAACCTTTTGCGACAATTCTAGCTTTGTAGATAGTAACACTAGTATCAGCGTCCGTCTTCCTCTTGAAGATCTATTTATTTTCTATGGCTTGCCGATCATCGGGCAAGTCAACCAAAGTCCACACTTTGTTCTCATACATGGATCCCATCTCAGATTTCATGGCCTCAAGCCATTTCTCGGAATTTGGGCTCATCATCGCTTCCTCATAGTTCGTAGGTTCGTCATGTTCAAGTAACATGACCTCCAGAACAGGATTACCGTACCACTTTCGTGTGGATCTCAATCTGGTTTACCTACGAGGTTCGGTAGTAACTTGATCTGAAGTTACATGATCATCATCATTAGCTTCCTCACTAATTGGTGTAGGAGTCATAGGAACAAATTTCTGTGATGAACTACTTTCCAATAAAGGAGAAGGTACAATTAACTTATCAAGTTTTCTACTTTCCTCCCACTCACTTCTTTCAAGAGAAACTCCTTCTCTGGAAAGGATCCATTCTCAGCAACGAATATCTTGCCTTCGGATCTGTGATAGAAGGTGTCCCCAACATTTTCTTTAGGGTATCCTATGAAGACGTATTTTTTCGATTTGGGTTTGAGCTTATCAGGATGAAACTTTTTCACATAAGCATCACAACCCCAAACTTTAAGAAACGACAACTTTGGTTTCTTGCCAAACCACAGTTCATAAGGCGTCGTCTCAACGGATTTTGATGGTTCCCTATTTAATGTGAATGCAGTTGTCTCTAATGCATGACCCCAAAATGATAGTGGTAGATCGGTAAGATACATCATAGATTGCACTATATCTAATAAAGTACGGTTATGACGTTCGGACACACCATTATGCTGTGGTGTTCCAGGTGGCGTGAGTAGTGAAACTATTTCACATTGTTTTAACTGAAGACCAAACTCGTAACTCAAATATTTTACCTCTGCGATCATATCGTAGAAACTTTTATTTTCTTGTCACGATGATTTTTCACTTCACTCTGAAATTCTTTGAACTGTTCAAATGTTTCAGACTTATGTTTCATCAAGTAGATATCCCCATATTTGCTCAAATCTTCTTGTGAAGGTCAGAAAATAATGATACCTGCTGTAAGCCTTAATATTCATCGGACCACATACATCAGTATGTATGATTTCCACCAAAACTGTTGCTTGCTTCATTGTTCCGGAGAATGGCGTTTTAGTCATCTTGCCCATAAGGCATGGTTCGCAAGCATCAAGTGATTCCAAAATCCCATCAGCATGGAGTTTCTTCATGCGCTTTACACCAATATGACCTAAACGGCAGTGCTACAAATAAGTTGCACTATCATTATTAACTTCGCATCTTTTGGTTTCAATATTATGAATATGTGTATCATTAAAATCGAGATCCAATGAACTATTTTCATTGGGTGTGTAACCATATAAGGTTTTATTCATGTAAACAGAACAACAATTTATTCTTTTACTTAAATGAATAACCGTATTACAATAAACATGATCAAATCATATTCATGCTCAACGCAAACACCAAATAACACTTATTTAGGTTCAACACTAATCCCGAAAGTATAGGGAGTGTGCGATGATGATCATATCAATCTTGGAACCACTTCCAACACACATCGTCACTTCACCCTTAACTAGTCTCTGTTCATTCTGCAACTCCCGTTTCGAGTTACTACTCTTAGCAACTGATCCAGTATCAAATACTGAGGGGTTGCTATAAACACTAGTAAAGTACACATCAATAACATGTATATCAAATATACTTATGTTCACTTTGCCATCCTTCTTATCCGCCAATCACTTGGGGTAGTTCCGCTTCCAGTGACCAGCCCCTTTGCAGTAGAAGCACTTAGTCTCAGGCTTAGGATCAGACTTGGGCTTCTTCACTTGAGCAGCAACTTGCTTGCCGTTCTTCTTGAAGTTCCCCTTCTTCCCTTTGCCCTTTTCTTGAAACTAGTGGTCTTGTCAACCATCAACACTTGATGTTTTTCTTGATTTCTACCTTTGTTGATTTCAGCATCACGAAGAGCTTGGGAGTTGTTTCCGTTATCCCTTGCATATTATAGTTCATCACGAAGTTCTACTAACTTGGTGATGGTGACTAGAGAATTCTGTCAATCACTATCTTATCTGGAAGATTAACTCCCACTTGATTCAAGCGATTGTAGTACCCAGACAATCTGAGCACATGCTCACTAGTTGAGCGATTCTCCTCCATCTTTTAGCTATAGAACTTGTTGGGGACTTCATATCTCTCAACTCGGGTATTTGCTTGAAATATTAACTTCAACTCCTGGAACATCTCATATTGTCCATGACGTTCAAAACGTCTTTGAAGTCCCGATTCTAAGCCATTAAGCATGGTGCACTAAACTATCAAGTAGTCATCATATTGAGCTAGCCAAATGTTCATAACGTCTGCATCTGCTCCTACAATAGGTCTGTCACCTAGCGGTGCATCAAGGACATAATTCTTCTGTGCAGCAATGAGGATAAACCTCAGATCACGGATCCCATCCGCATCATTGCTACTAACATCTTTCAACACAATTTTCTCTAGGAACATATCAAAATAAACACAGGGAAGCAACAACGCGAGCTATTGATCTACAACATAATTTGCAAAATACTACCAGGACTAAGTTCATGATAAATTTAAGTTCAATTAATCATATTACTTAAGAACTCCCACTTAGATAGACATCCCTCTAATCCTCTAAGTGATCACGTGATCCAAATCAACTAAACCATGTACGATCATCACGTGAGATGGAGTAGTTTCATTGGTGAACATCACTATGTTGATCATATCTACTATATGATTCACGCTCGACCTTTCGGTCTCCGTGTTTCGAGGCCATATCTGTATATGCTTGGCTCGTTAAGTATAACCTGAGTATTCCGCGTGTGCAACTGTTTTTCACCCGTTGTATTTGAACGTAGAGCCTATCACACCCGATCATCACGTGGTGTCTCAGCACGAAGAACTTTCGCAACGGTGCATACTCAGGGAGAATACTTCTTGATAATTAGTGAGAGATCATCTTAAAATGCTACTGTTAAACTAAGCAAAAATAAGATGTATAAAAGATAAACATCATATGCAATCAAAATATGTGACATGATATGGCCATCATCATCTTGTTTCTTTGATCTCCATCTCCAAAGTACTGTTATGATCTATATCGTCATCGACATGACACCATGATCTCCATCATCTTGATCTATATCAATGTGTCGTCGTGTGGTCGTCTCGCCAACAATTTCTCTTGCAACTATTGCTATCGCATAACGATAAAGTAAAGCAATTATTGGACGCTTGCATCTCATGCAATAGAGAGACAACCATAAGGATTTTGCCAGTTGCTGATAACTTCAACAAAACATGATCATCTCATACAACAACTTATATCTCATCACGTCTTGACCATATCACATCACAACATGCCCTGCAAAAACAAGTTAGACGTCCTCTACTTTGTTGTTGCAAGTTTTACGTGGCTGCTACGGGCTTAAGCAAGAACCTACGCATCAAAACCACAACGATAGTTTGTCAAGTTGGTGCTGTTTTAACCTTCGCAAGGACCGGGCGTAGCCACACTCGATTCAACTAAAGTTGGAGAAACTGTCACCCGCAAGCCACCTATGTGCAAAGCACGTCGGGAGAACCGATCTTGCGTAAGCGTACGCATAATATCGGTCCGGGCCGCTTCATCCAACAATACCGGCGAACCAAAGTATGACATGCTGGTAAGCAGTATGACTTATATCACCCACAAACTCACTTGTGTTCTACTCGTGCATATGACATCAACACATAAAACCTAGGCTCTGATACCACTGATGGGGAACGTAGTAATTTCAAAAAATTTCCTACGCACACGCAAGATCATGGTGATGCATAGCAACGAAGGGAGAGTGTGATCTACGTACCTTGTAGATCGACAACGGAAGCATTGACGCAACGTAGAGGAAGTAGTCGTACGTCTTCCTGATCCGACCGATCCAAGCACCGTTACTCCGGCACCTCCGAGTTCTTGGCACATGTTCAGCTCGATGACGATCCCCGGGCTTCGATCCAGCAAAGCATCGGGGAGGAGTTCCGTCAGCACGATGGCGTGGTGACGATCTTGATGTTCTACCGTCGCAGGGCTTCGCCTAAGCACTGCAACAATATGATCGAGGTGGAATATGGTGGAGGGGGCACCGCACACGGCTAAGGAACGATCATGAAGATCAACTTGTGTGTCCATGGGGTGCCCCTTGCCTTAGTATATAAAGGATGGAGGAGGAGGAGGAGGCCGGCCAAGGCTTGGTGCGGCCAGGATGTGGAGTCCTACTAGGACTCCAAGTCCTAGTAGGAGTCCACCAAGAGGGGGGGAAGGGAGAAGGAAGTGGAGGAGAAGGAAAGGTGGCCGGCCCCCTTTTCCCTAGTCCAATTCGGACTGAGGGGAGGGGGGGCGCGGCAGCCCCTTGGCCCTTTCTCCTCTTCCCACTAAAGCCCATCAAGGCCCATTGCTTCTCCTGTAACTACCCGGTACTCCGAAAAATACCCGAATCACTCGGAACCTTTCCGATGTCCGAATATAGTCGTCCAATATATCAATCTTTACGTCTCGACCATTTCGAGACTCCTCGTCATGTCCCCGATCTCATCCGGGACTCCGAACTCCTTCGGTACATCAAAACTCATAAACTCATAATATAGCTGTCATCGAAACCTTAAGCGTGCGGACCCTACGGTTCGAGAACAATGTAGACATGACCGAGACACGTCTCCGGTCAATAACCAATAGCGGGACCTGGATGCCCATATTGGCTCCTACATATTCTACGAAGATCTTTATCGGTCAGACCGCATAACAACATACGTTGTTCCGTTTGTCATCGGTATGTTACTTGCCCGAGATTCCATCGTCGGTATCCAATACCTAGTTCAATCTCGTTACCGGCAAGTCTCTTTACTCGTTCCGTAATACATCATCCCGCAACTAACTCATTAGTTGCAATGCTTGCAAGCCTTAAGTGATGTGCATTACCGAGAGGGCCCAGAGATACCTCTCCGACATTCGGAGTGACAAATCCTAATCTCGAAATACGCCAACCCAACATGTACCTTTGGAGACACCTGTAGAGCTCCTTTATAATCACCCAGTTACGTTGTGACGTTTGGTAGCACACAAAGTGTTCCTCCGGCAAACGGGAGTTGCATAATCTCATAGTCATAGGAACATGTATAAGTCATGAAGAAAGCAATAGCAACATACTACACGATCAGGTGCTAAGCTAATGAAATGGGTCATGTCAATCAGATCATTCAACTAATGATGTGATCCTGTTAATCAAATAACAACTCTTTGTCCATGGTTAGGAAACATAACCATCTTTGATTAACGAGCTAGTCAAGTAGAGGCATACTAGTGACACTCTGTTTGTCTATGTATTCACACATGTATTATGTTTCCGGTTAATACAATTCTAGCATGAATAATAAACATTTATCATGATATAAGGGAATAAATAATAACTTTATTATTGCCTCTAGGGCATATTTCCTTCATGTGCAACTCCCGGATACCGTAGGAATGCTTTGGGTGTGCCAAATGTCACAATGTAACTGGGTGGCTATAAAGGTACACTACAGGTATCTCCGAAAGTGTCTGTTGGGTTGGCACGAATCGAGACTGGGATTTGTCATCTATGTAAACAGAGAGGTATCTCTGGGCCCACTCGGTAGGACATCATCATAATGTGCACAATGTGACCAAGCAGTTGATCACGGGATGATGTGTTATGCAACGAGTAAAGAGACTGGCTGGTAATGAGATTGAACAAGGTATCGGGATACCGACGATCGAATCTCGGGCAAGTACAATACTGCTGGACAAAGGGAATTGAATACGAGATTGATTGAATCCTCGACATCGTGGTTCATCCAATGAGATCATCGTAGAACATGTGGGAGCCAACATGGGTATCCAGATCCTGTTGTTGGTTATTGACCGGAGAGTCGTCTCGGTCATGTCTGCATGTCTCCCGAACCCGTAGGGTCTACACACTTAAGGTTCGGTGACGCTAGGGTTGTAGAGATATTAGTATGTGGTAACCCGAAAGTTGTTCGGAGTCTCGGATGAGATCTCGGACGTCACGAGGAGTTCCGGAATGGTCCGGAGGTAAAGATTTATATATAGGAAGTCCTATTTTGGCCACCGGAAAATGTTCGGGATTTTTCGGTATTGTACCGGGAAGGTTCTAGAAGGTTCCTGAGTGGGGCAAACCTGCATGGGGGGACCCACATGAACGTGGGTAGTGGGGGCAAGGCCCCACACCCCTGGTCAAGGCGCACCAAGATCCCCCCCTTAGAAGGAATAAGATCATATCCCGAAGGGATAAGATCAAGATCCCTAAAAAGGGGGGATAACAATAACAATCGGTGGGGAAGGGAAATGATGGGATTTCTTCCCCCCACCTTTGCCAATGCCCCAATGGACTTGGAGGGCAATAAACCAGTCCCCTCCACCCCTATATATAGTGGGGAGGCGCATGGGAGCCGCACCCTAGCCCCTGGCGCCTCCCTCTCCCCTCGTAACACCTCTCCCTCTCGCTGAGCTTGGCGAAGCCCTGCCGAGATCGCCGCTGCTTCCACCACCACGCCGTCGTGCTGCTGGATCTCCATCAACCTCTCCTTCCCCCTTGCTGGATCAAGAAGGAGGAGACGTCTTCCCCAACCGTACGTGTGTTGAACGCGGAGGTGCCGTCCATTCGGCGCTCGGTCATCGGTGATTTGGATCACGACGAGTACGACTCCATCAACCCCGTTCTCTTGAAAGCTTCCGTTCGCGATCTACAAGGGTATGTAGATGCACTCCTCTCTCTCGTTGCTAGATGACTCCATAGATTGATCTTTGTGATGCGTAGAAAATTTTAAATTTCTGCTACGATCCCCAACAGTGGCATCATGAGCTAGGTCTATGCGTAGTTTCTATGCACGAGTAGAACACAAAGCAGTTGTGGGCGTGGATATTGTCAATTTGCTTGCCGTTACTAGTCTTATCTTGATTCGGCGGCATCGTGGGATGAAGCGGCCCACACCGACCTTACACGTACGCTTACGTGAGACTGGTTCCACTGATTGACATGCACTAGTTGCATAAGGTGGCTGGCGGGTGTCTGTCTCTCCCACTTTAGTCGGATCGGATTCGATGAAAAGGGTCCTTATGAAGGGTAAATAGAAATTGGCATATCACGTTGTGGTTTTGGCGTAGGTAAGAAACGTTCTTGCTAGAAACCTATAGCGGCCACATAAAAACTTGCAACAACAATTAGAGGACGTCTAACTTGTTTTTGCAGCATGTGCCGTGTGATGTGATATGGCCAAAAGGATGTGATGAATGATATATGTGATGTGTGAGATTGATCATGTTCTTGTAATAGGAATCACGACTTGCATGTCGATGAGTATGACAACCGGCAGGAGCCATAGGAGTTGTCTTAATTTATTTATGACCTGCGTGTCAACATAAACGTCATGTAATTACTTTACTTTATTGCCAAAGCGTTAGTCATAGTAGTAGAAGTAATAGATGACGAGACAACTTCAAGAAGACACGATGATGGAGATCATGATGATGGAGATTATGGTGTCATGCCGGTGACAACGATGATCATGGAGCCCCAAAGATGGAGATCATAAGGAGCAAAATGATATTGGCCATATCATGTCACTATTTGATTGCATGTGATGTTTATCATGTTTTACATCTTATTTTCTTAGAACGACGGTAGCTTGAATAAGATGATCCCTCACTAAAATTTCAAGAAAAGTATTCCCCCTAACTGTGCACCGTTGCGAAGGTGTTGGGGAACGTAGCAGAAATTCAAAATGTTCCTACGTGTCACCAAGATCTATCTATGGAGAGACCAGCAACGAGGGGAAGGAGAGTGCATCTACATACCCTTGTAGATCGCTAAGCGGAAGCGTTCAAGAGAACGGGGTTGATGGAGTCGTACTCGTCGTGATCCAAATCACCGGAGATCCTAGTGCCGAACGGACGGCACCTCCGCGTTCAACACACGTACAGCCGGGTGACATCTCCCATGCCTTGATCCAGCAAGGAGAGAGGGAGAGGTTGAGGAAGACTCCATCCAGCAGCAGCACAATGGCGTGGTGGTGGTGGAGAAGCGTGGCAATCCTGCAGGGCTTCGCCAAGCACCACGGGAGACGAGGAGAAAGAGAGGTAGGGCTGCACCAACGGGGAGAGGAACTCATCTCGTGTGTTGGGCAGCCCCAAAACCTCCACTATATATAGGGGCAAGGGGGAGGGGGAGGCGCCCTAGGGTTTCCCCTAGGGGGGGCGGCGGCCAGGGCAGATGGGATCTCCCCCTTGGGTGACTTGGCCCCCAAGCCAGGAGGTGGGAACCCTAGATAGGGCGCCCCAAACCCCCTGGTCACGTGGGAATAGGTGAGGGGGGCGCACAGCCCCTTAGTGGGCTGGTTTGCCCCCTTCCCTTCGCCCATGAAGCCCCCCAACACTTGCTGGGGCTTCCGAAACACCTTTTGGTCATGCTGGTCATCACCCGGTACCTCCGGAACACTCCTGGACTCCAAAACCCTTTGTCCAATATATCAATCTTTACCTCCGGACCATTCCGGAACTCCTCGTGACGTCTGGGATCTCATCCAGGACTCCGAACTACCTTCGATAACCACATACAAACTTCCTTTATAACCCTAGTGTCATCGAACCTTAAGTATGTAGACCCTACGGGTTCGGGAGACATGCAGACATGACCGAGACGTTCTCCGGTCAATAACCAACAGCGGGATCTGGATACCCATGTTGGCTCCCACATGTTCCACGATGATCTCATCGGATGAACCATGATGTCAAGGACTTAATCAATCCCATATACAATTCCCTTTGTCTATCGGTACGATACTTGCCCGAGATTCGATCGTCGGTATCCCGATACCTTGTTCAATCTCGTTACCGGCAAGTCTCTTTACTCGTTCCGTAACACATCATCCCGTGATCAACTCCTTGATCACATTGTGCACATTATGATGATGTCCTACCGAGTGGGCCCAGAGATACCTCTCCGTCACACGGAGTGACAAATCCCAGTCTCGATTCGTGCCAACCCAACAGACACTTTCGGAGATACCCGTAGTGCACCTTTATAGCCACCCAGTTACGTTGTGACGTTTGGTACACCCAAAGCATTCCTACGGTATCCGGGAGTTGCACAATCTCATGGTCTAAGGAAATGATACTTGACATTAGAAAAGCTTCAGCATACGAACTACACGATCTTTGCTATGCTTAGGATTGGGTCTTGTCCATCACATCATTCTCCTAATGATGTGATCCCGTTATCAATGACATCCAATGTCCATGGTCAGGAAACCGTGACCATCTATCGATCAACGAGCTAGTCAACTAGAGGCTTACCAGGGACATGGTGTTGTCTATGTATCCACACATGTATCTGAGTTTCCTATCAATACAATTCTAGCATGGATAATAAACGATTATCGTGAACAAGGAAATATAATAATAACTTATTTATTATTGCCTCTAGGGCATATTTCCAACAGTCTCCCACTTGCACTAGAGTCAATAATCTAGTTCACATCGCCATGTGATTAACACTCACAGGTCGCATCGCCATGTGACCAACATCTAAGAGTTTACTAGAGTCAATAATCTAGTTCACATCACTATGTGATTAGCACTCAATGAGTTCTGGGTTTGATCATGTTGCTTGTGAGAGAGGTTTTAGTCAATGGGTCTGAACCTTTCAGATCCGTGTGTGCTTTACAAATCTCGATGTCATCTCCTAGATGTAGCTACCACGTTCTATTTGGAGCTTTTCCAAATAACTGATATACTTGGAGCTATTCTAAATTGTTGCTCCATTATACGTATCCGGTATCTCTACTCTGAGCTATCCGGATAGATGTTAAGCTTGCATCGACGTAACCCTTTACGACGAACTCTTTTACCACCTCCATAATCGAGAAAATTCTTTAGTCCACTAGTTACTAAGGATAACTTTGACGGCTGTCATGTGATCCATTCTTGGATCACTCTTGTACCCCTTGACTGACTCATGGCAAGGCACACTTCAGGTGCGGTACACAGCTTAGCATACTGTAGAGCCTACGTCTAAAGCATAGGGGACGACCTTCGTCCTTTCTCTCTATTCTGCCGCGGTCAGATTTCGAGTCTTACTCAATGTTCACACCTTATAACACAGCCAAGAACTCCTTCTTTGCCGATCCATTTTGAACTCCTTCAAAATTTTGTCACGATATGTATTCATTTGAAAGTACCATTAAGCGTTTTGGTCTATCCTTATAGATCTTGATGCTCAATGCTCAAGTAGCTTAATCCAGGCTTTCCATTGAAAAACACTTTCCAAATAACCTTATATGCTTTCCAGAAATTCTACGTCATTTCTGATCAACAATATGTCAACAACATATATTCATCAGAAATTCTATAGTGCTCCCACTCACTTCTTTGGAAATATAAGTTTCTCATAAACTTTGTATACACCCAAAATCTTTGATCATCTCATCAAAGCATACATTCCAACTCCGAGATGCTTACTCCAGTCCTCAGAAGGATTGCTGGGGCTTTGCATACTTATTAGCATCTTTCAGGATTGACAAAACCCTTCAGTTGTATCACATACAACCTTTCCTCAAGAAAATCATCGAGGAAACAATGTTTTTTGACATCCTATCTGCAAGATTTCATAAATAATGCAGTAATCGCTAATATAATTCCAACAGACTCTTAGCATCGCTACGAGTGAGAAAGTCTCATCGTAGTCAACTCCTTGAACTTGTCGAAAAACATCTTAACGACAAGTCGAGCTTTCTCAATGGTGATACTTACCATTATTGTCCGTCTTTCTTTTAAAATACATATGTACTCAATAGCCTTACGACCATCGAGCTGTTCTGCCAAAGTCTACACTTTGTTTTCATACATGGATCCTCTCTCGGATTTTATGACCTCGAGCCATTTATCGAAATCCAGGCCCACCATCGCTTCTCCATAGCTCGTAGGTTCATTGTTGTCTAGCAACATGACTTCCAAGACAGGATTACGTACCACTCTGAAGTAGTACGCATCCTTGTCATCCTACGAGGTTTGGTAGTGACTTTATCTGAAGTTTCATGATCACTATCATAAGCTTCCACTTCAATTGGTGTAGGTGCCACAGGAACAACTTCCTGTGCCCTGCCACACACTAGTTGAAGAGACGGTTCAATAACCTCATCAAGTCTCCACCATCCTCCCACTCAATTCTTTCGAGAGAAACTTTTCCTCGAGAAAGGACCCGATTCTAGAAACAATCCCTTATTGCTTTCGAATCTGAGATAGGAGGTATACCCAACTGTTTTGGGTGTCCTATGAAGATGCATTTATCCGCTTTGGCTTCGAGCTTATCAGCCTGAAACTTTTTCACATAAGCATCGTAGCCCCAAACTTTTAAGAAATGACAGCTTAGGTTTCTCTAAACCATAGTTCATACGGTGTCATCTCATCGGAATTACGTGGTGACCTCTTTAAAGTGAATGTGGTTATCTCTAATGCCCAACCCATAAACTATTGTGGTAATTCGATAAGAGACATCATGGTATGCATCATATCCAATAGGGTGCAGTTATGATGTTCGGACACACCATCACACTATGGTGTTCCAGGCTGTATTAGTTGTGAAACAATTTCCACAGTGTCTTAATTCTGTGCCAAACTCGTAATTCAGATATTCATCTCTATGATCATATCATAGATATTTTATCCTCTTGTCACGACGATCTTTCAACTCCACCCTGAAATTACTTGAACCTTTCAATAATTCAGACTCGTGATTCATCAAGTAAATATACTCAACATCTACTCAAATCATCTGTGAAGTAAGAACATAACGATATCCACTACACGCCTCAGCACTCATTGGACTGCACACATCAAAATGTATTACTTCCAACAAGTTGCTTTCTAGTTCCATTTTACTGAAAACGAGGCTTTCAGTCATCTTGCCCATGTGGTATGATTTGCATGTCTCAAGTGATTCAAAATCAAGTGAGTCCAAACGGTCCATTTGCATGGAGTTTCTTCATGCATATACACCAATAGACATGGTTCGCATGCCTCAAACTTTTCAAAAACGAGTGAGCCCAAAGATCCATCAACATGGAGCTTCTTCATGCGTTTTATACCGATATGACTTACGTGGCAGTGCCACAAGTAGGTGGTACTATCATTACTATCTTTTGGCATGAACATGTGTATCACTACGATCGAGATTCAATAAACCATTCATTTCAGGTGTAAGACCATTGAAGGTATTATTCAAATAAACAGAGTAACCATTATTCTCTTTAAATGAATAACCGTATTGCGATAGACATAATCCAATCATGTCTATGCTCAACACAAACACCAAATAACAATTATTTAGGTTTTAATACCAATCTCGATGGTAGAGGGAGCGTGCGATGCTTGATCATATCAACCCTGGAAACACTTCCAACACATATCGTCAGCTCACCTTTAGCTAGTCTCCGTTTATTCCGTAGCCTTTTATTCCGAGTTTACTAACATTTAGCAACCGAACTGGTATCTAATACCATGGTGCTACTAGGAGTACTAGTAAAGTACACATTAACACAGTGTATATCCAATATACTTCTATTGACCTTGCCAGCCTTCTCATCTACCAAGTATCTAGGGTAATTCTGCTCCAGTGGCTGTTCCCCTTATTACATAAGCACTTAGTCTCGGGTTTGGGTTCAACCTTGGGTTTCTTCACTAGAGCAGCAGCTGATTTGCCATTTCATGAAGTATCCCTTCTTGCCCTTGCCCTTCTTGAAACTAGTGGTTTCACCAACCATCAACAATTGATGCTCCTTCTTGATTTTTACTTTGTGGTGTCAAACATCGCGAATATCTCAAGGATCATCATATATGTCCCTGATGTATTATAGTTCATCACGAAGCTCTAGCAGCTTGGTGGTAATGACTTCGGAGAAAACATCACTATCTCATCTGGAAGATCAACTCCCAGGCGATTCAAATGATTGTTGTACTCAGACAATCTGAGCACAAGCTCAACAATTGAGCTTTTCTCCCTTAGTTTGCAGGCTAAGAAAATCCTCGGAGGTCTTATACCTCTTGACGTGGGCACGAGCCTGAAATTCCAATTTCAGCCCTCGAAACATCTCATATGTTTCGCGACGTTTCAAAAACCGTCTTCGGTGCCTCAACTCTAAACCGTTTAACTGAACTATCACATAGTTATCAAAATGTGTATGTCAGATGTTCGCAACATCCACATACAACGTTCGAGGTTCAGTACACTGAGCGGTGCATTAAGGACATAAGCCTTCTATGAAGCAATGAGGACAATCCTCAGTTTACGGACCTAGTCCGCATAATTGCTATTATCAACTTTCAACTAAATTTTCTCTAGGAACATATCTAAACAGTAGAACTGAAGCGCGAGCTACGACATAATTTGCGAAGACCTTTTGACTATGTTCAGGATAATTAAGTTCATCTTATGAACTCCCACTCAGATAGACATCCCTCTAGTCATCTAAGTGATTACATGATCCGAGTCAACTAGGCCGTGTCCGATCATCATGTGAGACGGACTAGTCAACATCGGTGAACATCTTCATGTTGATCGTATCTACCATACGACTCATGCTCGACCTTTCGGTCTTCTGTGTTCCGAGGCCATGTCTGTACACATGCTAGGCTCGTCAAGTCAACCTAAGTGTTTGCATGTGTAAATCTGTCTTACACCCGTTGTATGTGAACGTTGGAATCAAACACCCGATCATCACGTCGTGCTTTGAAACAATGAACTGTCGCAACGGTGCACAGTTAGGGGGAACACCTTCTTGAAATTTTAATGAGGGATCATCTTATTTACTACCATCGTTCTAAGTAAACAAGATGTATAAACATGATAAACATCACATGCAATCAAATAGTGACATGATATGGCCAATATCATATTGCTCCTTTTGATGTCCATCTTCGGGGCTCCATGATCATCATCGTCACCGGCATGACACCATGATCTCCATCATCATGATCTCCATCATCGTGTCTTCTTGAAGTTGTCACGTCATCTATTACTTCTACTACTACAGCTAACGGTTAGCAATAAAGTAAAGTAATTACATGACGTTTATGTTGACACACAGGTCATAAATAAATAAAGACAACTCCTATGGCTCCTGCCGGTTGTCATACTCATCGACATGCAAGTCATGATTCCTATTACAAGAACATGATCAATCTCATACATCACATATATCATTCATCACATCCTTTGGCCATATCACATCACATAGCATACCCTGCAAAAACAAGTTAGACGCCCTCTAATTGTTGTTTGCATGTTTTACGTGGCTGCTATGGGTTTCTAGCAAGAACGTTTCTTACCTACGCAGAAACCACAACGTGATATGCCAATTGCTATTTACCCTTCATAAGGACCCTTTTCATCGAATCCGATCCGATAAAGTGGGAGAGACAGACACCCGCCAGCCACCTAATGCAACTAGTGCATGTCAGTCGGTGGAACCGGTCTCACGTAAGCATACGTGTAAGGTTGGTCCGGGCCGCTTCATCCCACGATGCCGCCGAATCAAGATAAGACTAGTAATGGCAAGCATATTGAACAAAATCAACGCCCACAACTACTTTGTGTTCTACTCATGCATAGAATCTACGCAATAGACCTAGCTCATGATGCCACTGTTGGGGAACGTAGCAGAAATTCAAAATTTTCCTACGTGTCACCAAGATCTACCTATGGAGAGACCAGCAACAAGGGGAAGGAGAGTGCATCTACATACCCTTGTAGATCGCTAAGCGGAAGCGTTCAAGAGAACGGGGTTGATGGAGTCGTACTCGTCGTGATCCAAATCACCGGAGATCCTAGTGCCGAACGGACGGCACCTCCGCGTTCAACACACGTACAGTCCAGTGACATCTCCCATGCCTTGATCCAGCAAGGAGAGAGGGAGAGGTTGAGGAAGACTCCATCCAGCAGCAGCACAATGGCGTGGTGGTGGTGGAGGAGCGTAGCAATCCTGTAGGGCTTCGCCAAGCACCACGGGAGACGAGGAGAAAGAGAGGTAGGGCTGCACCAACGGGGAGATGAACTCATCTCGTGTGTTGGGCAACCCCAAAACCTCCACTATATATAGGGGCAAGGGGGAGGGGGAGGCGCCCTAGGGTTTCCCCTAGGGGGGCGGCGGCCAGGGCAGATGGGATCTCCCCCTTGGGTGACTTGGCCCCCAAGCCAGGAGGTGGGAACCCTAGATAGGGCGCCCCAAACCCCCTGGTCACGTGGGAATAGGTGAGGGGGGCGCACAGCCCCTTAGTGGGCTGGTTTGCCCCCTTCCCTTGGCCCATGAAGCCCCCCAACACTTGCCGGGGCTTCCGAAACACCTTTCGGTCATGCTGGTCATCACCCGGTACCTCCGGAACACTCCCGGACTCCAAAACCCTTCGTCCAATATATCAATCTTTACCTCCGGGCCATTATGGAACTCCTCGTGACGTCCGGGATCTCATTCGGGACTCCAAACTACCTTCGGTAACCACATACAAACTTCCTTTATAACCCTAGCGTCATCGAACCTTAAGTGTGTAGACCCTACGGGTTCGGGAGACATGCAGACATGACCGAGACGTTCTCCGGTCAATAACCAACAGCGGGATCTGGATACCCATGTTGGCCCTCACATGTTCCACGATGATCTCATCGGATGAACCACGATGTCAAGGACTTAATCAATCCCGTATACAATTCCCTTTGTCTATCGGTACGATACTTGCGCGAGATTCGATCGTCGGTATCCCGATACCTTGTTCAATCTCGTTACCGGCAAGTCTCTTTACTCGTTTTGTAACACATCATCCTGTGATCAACTCCTTGATCACATTGTGCACATTATGATGATGTCCTACCGAGTGGGCCCAGAGATACCTCTCCGTCACACGGAGTGACAAATCCCAGTCTCGATTCGTGCCAACCCAACAGACACTTTCGGAGATACCCGTAGTGCACCTTTATAGCCACCCAGTTACGTTGTGACGTTTGGTACACCCAAAGCATTCCTACGGTATCCGGGAGTTGCACAATCTCATGGTCTAAGGAAATGATACTTGACATTAGAAAAGCTTCAGCATACGAACTACACGATCTTTGCTATGCTTAGGATTGGGTCTTGTCCATCACATCATTCTCCTAATGATGTGATCCCGTTATCAATGACATCCAATGTCCATGGTCAGGAAACCATGACCATCTATCGATCAACGAGCTAGTCAACTAGAGGCTTACCAGGGACATGGTGTTGTCTATGTATCCACACATGTATTTGAGTTTCCTATCAATACAATTCTAGCATGGATAATAAACGATTATCATGAACAAGGAAATATAATAATAACTTATTTATTATTGCCTCTAGGGCATATTTCCAACAGAAGGTTCATTGTGTCGAAGCATCACGTGATGATCGGGTGTGATAGATTCTAACGTTCGAATACAACGGGTGTTGACGAGCCTAGCATGTACTGACATGGCCTCGGGACACATGCGAAATACTTAGGTTAACTTGACGAGCCTAGCATGTACAGACATGGCCTCGGAACACGGAAGACCGAAAGGTCGAACATGACATATAGAAGATACGGTCAACATGAGATGTTCACCGTTGATGACTAGTCCGTCTCACGTGATGATCGGACACGGCCTAGTCGATTCGGATCATGTTTCACTTAGATGACTAGAGGGATGTCTATCTGAGTGGGAGTTCATAAAATAATTTGATTAGATGAACTTAATTATCATGAACATAGTCTAAATTGTATTTGCAAATATGTTGTAGATAAATAGCTCATGTTGTAGCTCCATGTTTCAATACGTTCCTAGAGAAAGATTAAGTCGAAAGATATTGTAAGCAATGATGCGGACTAGGTCCGTAGTCCGAGGAGTGTCCTCACTGCTACACAGAAGGCTTACGTCTTTGATGCACCGCTCGATGTGCAAACCCCTACAACGTCGTCTGTGGATGTTGTGAACACCTGACAGACACATCCTGATGACTACTTGATAGTTTAGTGCACCATACTTTACGGCTTAGAATCGGGATTCCAATGACGTTTTGAACGCCATAGAACATATGAGATGTTCCAAGAGCTGAAATTGGGATTTCAGGCTCATGCCCATGTTGAGAGGTGTGAGACCTCTGACAAGTTCTTTTGCCAACAAGATGGAGGAGAATAGCTCAGCTAGTGAGCATGTGCTCAGAATGTCTGGGTGCTACAATCACTTAAATCAAGTGGGAGTTAAACTTCCAGATAAGATAGTGATTGATAGAGTTCTCTAGCCACTATCACTAAGCTACTAGATCTTCGTGATGAACTATGACATGCAAGGGATGGAGTTGATCCCGGAGCTGTTCGCGGTGCTTAAGACCGCAAAAGGTAGAAATCAAGAAGGAGCATCAAGTGTTGACGGTTTAACAAGACCACTGGTTTCAAGAAGGGCAAGGGCTAGAAGGGAAACTTCATGGATGGCAAACCAGTTGCCGCTCCAATGAAGGAACCCAAGGTTGAACCCAAACCCGAGACTAAATGCTTCTATTGTAAGGGGAACGGTCACTGGTAGCAGAATTACCCCAAATGCAAGGTAGATAAGAAGGCTGGCAACTTCAAAGTATATACATGTTATTAATGTGTACCTCACTAGTACTCCTGGTAGCACCTGGGTATTGGATACCGGTTCAGTTGCTATTATTGGTGACTTGAAGCAAAAGCTACGGACTAAACGGAGACTGGCTAAGGGCGAGGTGACGATGTGTGTTGGAAGTGTTTCCAAAGTTGATGAGATCACCATCGCACGCTCCATCTGCCTTCGGGATTAGTATTGAACCCAGATAAATGTTATCCGGTGTCTACGTTGAGCATGAATATGATTAGATCATGTTCATTGCAATACGGTTATTCATTTAAGTTAGAGAATACTGGTTATTTTGTTTACATGAATAATACCTTTCATGGTTATGCACCCTATGTGAATGGTTCATTGAATCTCGGTCGTGGTAATACACATGTTCACGCCAAAAGATGTAGAGTTAATAATGATAATACCACTTTCTTGTGGCACTGCCGCTTATGTCATATTGGCATAAGATGCATGAAGAAACTCCATATCGATGGATGTTTGGAGTCACTTGATTTTGAATCGCTTGACACATGCGAGCCATGCCTCATGGGCAGGATGACTAAGACCCTGTTTTCAGGTACAATGAAACGGGCAAGTGACTTGTTGGAAATCATACATACTGATGCGTGTGATCCAATGAGAATTGAAGCGTGCGGTGGATATCGCTATTTTCTCATCTTCACTGACGATTTGAGTAGATATAGGTATATTTACTTAATGAAGCACAAGTCTGAAACATTTGAAAAGTTCGAGCGATTTCAGAGTGAAGTTAAGAACCATCATAACAAGAAGATCAAATTCCTACGATCTGATCGATGAGAATTTCTGAGTTATGAGTTTGGCAATCACTTAAGACATTGTGGAATTTTTTCACAGTTGAAGCCACCTGGAACACCGCAGGGTAATGGTGTGTCCGGACGTTGTAATCGTACCTTATGAGATATGGTGTGATCTATGATGTCTCTTATCGATCTACCGTTTTCATTTTGAGGATATGCGTTAGAGACAACTGCATTCACTTTAGATAGGACACCATCTAAGTCCGTTGAGATGACGTCATGTGAACATTGGTTTGGCAAGAAACCAAAGTTGTCACTTCTTAATGTTTGGGGCTGCGATGCTTAAGGCTTCAGCCGGAGAAGCTCGAACCCAAAGCGGACAAACACATCTTCATAGGATACCCAAAGGTGACAGCTGGGTACACCTTCTATCTCAGATCCGAGGGCAAATTGTTTGTCGCTAAGAACGGGTCCTTTCTCGAGAAAGAGTTTCTCTCAAAAGAATTGAGTGGGAGGAAGATAGAACTTGATGAGGTTGTCGAACCTTTACTTCAACCAGAGAGTGATGCAACACAGAAAGATGTTTTCTGTGGCACCTACGTCTGTTGAATAGGAAGTTAATGATAGTGATCATGAAGCTTCGGATCAAGTTGCTATCGAACCTCGTAGGTCGACAAGGATATGTACTACTCCTAAGTGGTACGGTAATCCTATCTTAGATATCATGTTGTTAGACAACAATGAACCTACGAGCTATGGAGAAGCGATGGTGGGCCCGTATTCCGACAAATGATTAGAAGCCATGAAATCCGAGATAGGATCCATATATCAGAACAAAGTATGGACTTTGGTGGACTTGCCCGATGATCGGCAAGCCATTGAGATAAATGGATCTTTAAGAAGAAGACGGACGTGGGCGGTAATGTTACCATCCATGAAGCTCGACTTGTGGGAAAGAGTCTTTTCACAAGTTTAAGGAGTTGACTACGATGAGAATTTCTCACCCGTAGTGATGCTTAAGTCCGTCGGAATCATGTTAGCAGTAGCTGTGTTTTTCGATTATGAAATCTGACAGATGGATGTCAAAACAAGTTTTCTTACCAGTTTTCGTAAGAAAAAGTTGTATGTGATACAATAAAAGGTTTTGTCGATCCTAAGGATGCTAAAAGGTATGCTGGCTCCAGCGATCCTTCTATGGACTAGAGCAAACATCTCGGAGTCAGAATATATGCTTTGATGGAGTGATCAAAGCTTTTAGGTTTATACAATGTTTGCTAGAAACTTGTATTTACAAGAAAGTGAGTGGGAGCACTACAACATTTCTGATAAGTATATGTGGATGACATATTGTTGATCCGAAATAATGTAGAATTTCTGGAAAGCATAAACGGTTGTTTGAAGAATGTTTTTCAAAGGAAGACCTGGATAAAGCTGCTTACATATTGGGCATCAAGATCTATAGAGATAGATCAAAACGCGTGATGATACTTTCAAAGAACGCACACCTTGACATGTTTTTGAAGGAGTTCAAAATAGATCAGTCAAAGAAGGGGTTCTTACCTGAGTTGTAAGGTGTGAAGTTGAGTAAGACTCGAAGATTGACCATGGCAGAAGAAAGAGGAAGGATGAAGGTCGTCCCCTATGCTCTTGTCATAGGCTCTATACGGTATGCCATGCTGAGTACCGCACCTGATGTGTGCCTTGCCACATGTCTGGCAAGAGGGTACAAAGGTGATCTAGGAGTAGATCACCAGATAGCGGTCAAAATTATCCTTAGAGGAATAAGGAAATGTTTCTCGGTTATGGAGGTGATAAAGAGTTCGACATAAAGAGTTACGTCGATGCAAGCTTAACACCTATCCGGATAGCTCTGAGTAGAGATACCGGATACGTATAATGGAGCAACAATTTGGAATAGCTCCAAGTGGAACGTGGCAGCAGCATCTACGGTATAAAGTTTTTTGAAATACATAGGGATCTGAATATGGCAAGACCCGTTGACTACAACCTCTCTTACAAGCATAACATGATCAAACCCAGAACTCATTGAGTGTTAATCACATAGTGATGTGAACTAGATTATTGAGTCTAGTAAACTCTTTGGATGTTGGTCACATGGCGATGTGACCCGTGAGTGTTAATCACATGGCGATGTGAACTAGATTATTGACTCTAGTGCAAGTGGGAGACTGTTGGAAATATGCCCTAGAGGCAATAATAAATTGGTTATTATTATATTTCCTTGTTCATGATAATCGTTTATTATCCATGCTAGAATTGTATTGATAGGAAACTCAGATACATGTGTGGATACATAGACAACACCATGTCCCTAGTAAGCCTCTAGTTGACTAGCTCGTTGATCAATAGATGGTTACGGTTTCTTGACCATGGACATTAGATGTCGTTGATAACGGGATCACATCATTAGGAGAATGATGTGATGGACGAGACCCAATCCTAAGCCTAGCACAAAGACCGTGTAGTTCGTATGCTAAAGCTTTTCTAATGTCAAGTATCATTTCCTTAGACCATGAGATTGTGCAACTCCTGGATACCGTAGGAGTGCTTTGGGTGTGCCAAACGTCACAACGTAACTGGGTGGCTATAAAGGTACACTACAGGTATCTCCAAAAGTGTCTGTTGGGTTGGCACGAATCGAGACTGGGATTTGTCACTCCGTGTAAACGGAGAGGTATCTCTGGGCCCACTTGGTAGGACATCATCAAAATGTGCACAATGTGACCAAGGAGTTGATCACGGGATGATGTGTTATGTAACGAGTAAAGAGACTTGCTGGTAACGAGATTGAATAAGGTACCGGGATACCGACGATCGAATCTCGGGCAAGTACAATACCGCTGGACAAAGGGAATTGAATACGGGATTGATTGAATCCTCGACATCGTGGTTCATCCGATGAGATAATCGTGGAACATGTGGGAGCCAACATGGGTATCCAGATCCTGCTATTGGTTATTGACCGGAGAGTCGTCTCGGTCATGTCTGCATGTCTCCCGAACCCATAGGGTCTACACACTTAAGGTTCGGTGACGCTAGGGTTGTAGAGATATTAGTATGTTGTAACCCGAAAGTTGTTCGGAGTCCCGGATGAGATCCCGGACGTCACGAGGAGTTCCGGAATGGTCCGGAGGTAAAGATTTATATATAGGAAGTCCTATTTTGGCCACTGGAAAATGTTCGGATTTTTTGGTATTGTACCGGGAAGGTTCTAGAAGGTTCCAGAGTGGGGCCCACCTGCATGGGGGGACCCACATGAACGTGGGTAGTGGGGGCAAGGCCCCACACCCCTGGTCAAGGCGCACCAAGATCCCCCCTTAGAAGGAATAAGATCATATCCCGAAGGGATAAGATCAAGATCCCTAAAAAGGGGGGATAACAATCGGTGGGGAAGGGAAATGATGGGATTTCTATAGACACCGGAGAGGGCTAAAACCCTCCGGTTTATATAGACGCCGGAGAGGGCTAGGGTTACACAGAGTCGGTTACAATGGTAGGAGATCTACATATTCGTATCGCCAAGTTTGCCTTCCACGCCTAGGAAAGTCCCTTTCGGACACGGGACGAAGTCTTCAATCTTGTATCTTCATAGTCCAGGAGTCCGGCCGAAGGTATAGTCCGGCTATCCGGACACCCCCTAATCCAGGACTTCCTCAGTAGCCCCTGAACCAGGCTTCAATGACGACGAGTCCGGTGCGCAGATTGTCTTCGGCATTGCAAGGCGGGTTCCTCCTCCAAGTACTTCATAGAAGATTTTGAACACAAAGGTAGTGTCCGGCTCTGCAAAATAAGTTTCCACATATTGCCATAGAGAGAATAATATTTACACAAATCTAATCTGCTGACGTATTCCGTAGCGTGATATCACACCACGGCCAATTCTTTATTCGAATCATTTTATGGTCCCACCTCAGCGCGTTTAGTGAGGCGGTTTCCTTGGCACGCCTTGTCAAAGCAGAGATCGTGTCCCCTTATTCCGGGATTCTCATCAATACGGGCGTGGGTAACCCAACCGTACCCGTTGGTATGTTTTCTCGATCAAAGGCGAGTCCCAAACGGTCACGGGGAGGGCCCTTGGTATTCAACCTCTTATAAAGAGACCAAGGCCTTACTCCTTTCTTTAAATCTCAAACGAGTTCGCCCTTCGCCTCGAGTTCCAACACCCAAGGCTCCAGATTTCAGGCGCTTTGGACCTTCGACGATGTCCGGTTCCGACCTTCGAGGCCGATGGATGCCGTGACGGAGGAGGACGTGCTGAAGTTGAGAGAGGCCAGGTTCTTGACCGGTGAAATCTCGCATAGGCTGCCTGCTCAAGGGCAGGTCATTCCCACTCCCAAGCCTGGTGAGAGTGTGGTGTTCATGTCTCACTTCCTTCGGGGGCTAGGATTCCCGACTGATCCCTTTGTGAGGGGGCTCATGTTTTATTATGGGCTGGAATTTCACGACTTAGCTCCGAAGTCCATCCTCCATATTTCCTCATTCATCGTCGTGTGTGAAGCCTTCCTCCGTATTACTCCTCACTTCGGACTATGGCTCAAGACCTTCAAAGTAGAGCCGAAGATGATCGATGGACGGCACGCGGAGTGCGGAAGTGCTTTTATAAGCAAGAATGCTGGTGCTCCATGGCCTGAGGGCTCTTTTCCAGGGGAGTCCAGCTTATGGCAACGAGAGTGATTTTATGTCACTGCTCCCAGGAGCACCAAGTGGGTGGCGCTGCCTGCTTTCCACTCGGGCCCCCCGCCACGACTGGCGTCATGGGTCAATAAGGGGCTGGACTGGGGACCGGCAAAGGACGTGCCCTTGTTGCAGGGCCGCATCCGAGATCTCCTAGAAAGAGACATCAGTCTGGTCGTGGTGACGCAGGTTATGTTAATTCGCTGAGTTCTGCCCTGCAAACGTCGCCCCCTCCGCCTGTGGGAGTTCAACCCGGAGGGACCACGAGTTCTCCAATATTTTCTTGGCATGATGCCCGTGGAGATGTACAAATTGTTCTTTGCACCACAAGTAGTGTGTCCGGATTCTACGGAGGACGCAGGTCTGAGCTGCAATCGTCCGGATACTCAAGTAAGTAGCCTTGTGCCCGGACTCGCTATCCGTATATTTATCATAAAATTGCCCCTAAAAGAGTTGTCCTTTAAACAGGAGTGGATAGCGAAATCAAAGCTAATCAGGTGTCCGGCCCCCCTCCCCGAGACCACGTCGGGTCTCGTGCTAGTCAGGATGTTGGAGGTTGTGCCTTCAAAGGAAAGCGAGGGAGGGGACAAGGAAGCTACAGCCTCCTCGAAGGAGGTTGTCTGGAAGGGAGGAATCAAAAATTCCTCTCCTCGGGGAAAGAAAAGGACCGCCTCTGAAGACCCGGAGACCATGGCCTCAAAGCGGGGGAAGAAATCTTCGCCAGAGGGTCCTGTGCTGGGGGATACTTCGGCCGAATTATGCCCTCAAGGGGATTAGACCTCCACCGAGCTGTAAGTAGAGAGGAGTTTTATTTTTAAGGAACGAGAGAAATCCTTGCTTTTATATCTAAGAAAAGTAATCGAAAATTTACCTTGTAGCTCGGACCTTATCCCTTCTCAGCAGAGCTCGTCTTCGGGGGATCTTCTTCCGGAGATGATGGAGAGCGGAACGCCTCCCCCTGCCGTACCGCCTCGCGAGGCGGGCGACCCTGAGGTATCGTCGCAGAGGGTTTCTCCGAATCCAGCAGTGCCGGAAGGCAGTCATATGGCCCCCCAAAGTCCTCCGTGTCCGGCCTTCAAAAATGGCCATCGGACGAGTCCGGCACCGTCTGGTGCGCGGTCGGAGGAGCTGAAGGATCTGCTAGGCCGAGCATCTATCTCAGAGGAGCACCGTGCATTGATGGGTACGGTGATTGAGATGATTTCATCCACGGAGAGCGGATTGCACGAGGCCGTCAGGAGTTTACTGACAGGTTTTGAGGTACGTGAAATAATGTACCCTTTTTGGACAGTTGCGCATAAATAAGATGTGCCCTGTGTAGATAGTAGCCCCTGAGACTCTGTGCGTTGTCAAAAGTGACGGCGCGCAGAGGATCATAATCCCAGGTCTAATATTCCGCCTTCATACGTAGGTGGCGAAGTGTCTGATGGCAAGCCGGACTGATGAATTTGCCGAGCTAAAGCGGCAACTTGACGTGGCAGATGCCGACATCGCGCTTGTCAACAAGCGGCTTGACGAGGCGCAAGGTATGTAATTCCTCCGGCGGCACCTGGTAAGAGGAGCTTTATGCCAGTATCTTACAATGTGTGCGCTTGATGCAGATGGTTCTGCCGCCATGGAGAATCTTCGGGCAGAACTTGCCCGAGCCAAGGAGCAAGCCAGGAAAAGTGATGCGGCTGCCAGAAAGGCAATTGAAGAGCTGAAAGCCGAACAGGCTGCTCACTGCCGAAGCAAGAAGGAAATGACCGAGATGGCCGTGAAGCTGAAGAACGTTGCTGACCATTGCAAGCTTCTTGAAAAAGAAGATCGGGCAGAACAGACGGACCTGGAGAAGGCCGTTGCCGATGCCAAGGATGCTCGCTCTGCGATGAGGGCTATGAAGGAGGAGCTGCGTCAGGCCGGAGAGATCGCGGCTGGAAAGCCCTTTATGCTGTGGAGGAAGTTCTGTGATCCTAAACATGCTCCGTTGGACCGGATGTGGAGTACGGCGGACACCTATCTGGATTTGGCAGCGAGTGCTACGGATGCGGCCGAACACTTCCGAGATCAAGAAGATCGCGAAGTGGAAAAGCTCTTTTGGTCGCAGTTCCACAATCCGGAGCGTCCGCTGTCATTAGCCGATCATTTGGCCGAATGGGCCGAGCTAAATAGGTTGTCCGGACTCGCCATGAAGTATGTCATGAGTCATCTGTGGCCAGAGAGGCCAGAGCCGAAAAGTTATTTCAACTTGGTGCAGCAGTTCCTTGGTGCGGCGCCGCATATCAATGTGATGAAGAGGTCAGCGTGCATAGAGGG
The DNA here is from genome assembly GCF_018294505.1 of Triticum aestivum. Lineage (NCBI taxonomy): Eukaryota > Viridiplantae > Streptophyta > Magnoliopsida > Poales > Poaceae > Triticum > Triticum aestivum. The sequence continues at coordinate 624,984,419 of NC_057803.1, forward strand.
TACGCGGATGGCTCTTGCCCGTGTCAAGACATACTGGGTGGAAATGGAGGCCACCGCTTTTGCATCCCCAGACTCGGATGGAAGTCGAGTACCTGCCGAGCACTATTTTCAGGAAGTTCTGCAAGGCGCTCGTTTAATAGAGACGCGGTGCTCGAAGGACACTATATTCGAATAGAATTATTGTAAAACAATATTTTGATAAATTGTAGAAGCTTTTTATACTTGTGCCTGCAAGTATTATAATACCTCCTGTGCGGCCGTTTAACATATATGTATATATAATCTGAAAGATGGCAGTCGTCGGCTTCAGCCCCCACGCACATAATGCGGGGGTGTTCGCAGAAGGCGCATTTTCACACTTGATCCAACGTCTTGGTCCTACAAAGGAGGTGATAGCGCAGCGAACTAGGCAATCGGACTATGATGCTTTATCACTTTCACTTAGCCATAGGAGTTTGTCAGTGAGGCTACTTATATAGCCCCTGGTGGCGCCTGCGCTTGCCCGAACTCGGGGCGCGTATGTGCCTGGCCGGGAAGCGGCCCTTCGTTAATGTGGAGGAATCCTAAAGATTCCGGTAAGTCATCGAGTGGTTGATCAGTCTCACGCTATATCATGACAGTCAGTTTTTGACTTTCTCTACTAAGGTGCTCGCCTGGCCGAACCGAGGCACAATCACAGTAGTTCTCCTGGTGCCGCCTTAGCCGATAGAGCAGAACGTAAGATAGCAAAACATAGGAGCCGGGCAAACCCAACATTTGACCAAAGACATGATTCAGAGTTGATGCATATAAGGCCAAACTCGCGACGCCGAACACTCCCTAAGGTATTTGGTCTTTATGAGGGCGGGTGGGATACGCCCTTAGTAATAAGCCCCTGGTGTCCAGGTACGCGCAAAAACTCTAACGTGGCCACATGCCAAAACGCCAGCCTCCTCCTTGGTTATACCAAGAAACCAGGGGATGTGTATCAACAAGAGACAGTAAAAAAGGTTTACGCAGGGTCTTAATCTGAAAAGAATCCTTGGAACGGGTCCCTGCTGCACGTCTGCGCCTGTGTCTCTGTTGTGCCGTATCCTGGACGGGCGTAGCACGGTATTCATCTGTAAAAGAGAGGAACTTAGTTAAAGAAAGATCATGCCGAACATGAGTTATACTAAATAAATGAAGTATAAATCGAAATGGGTAAAATTGAGCTTTATTGTCTCTTGTTTTATATGCGTGGAGCCCCTAGTACAGGGGCATACAACTATTAAGCCTTTATCAATTGTATGTTTATGCCGGACTCGTCTAGCCGTGTCCGTGGTCTTGACGACCTGTTTAGGTGCTTTGGCTGGTGAAGCCGCTTTATTGTGGGGCTGTCAAGGCAGCCGCACTGTCTTCCGCGCGGGGGGAACACTCAATGTTTTCCCTTTAATGAGATGATGCCTCGTGGACCGGGCATCTTAAGCGTGAGAGATGCATAATGCGGTATTGCGTTAAAGCGGGCGAAAGCTTCGCGTCCCAGCAGTGCTTGATAGCTACTTGAGAATGGGGCGATGTGGAAAGTTAGCTGTTCGCGGCGGAAGTTATCGGGGGAGCCGAACATAACTTCTAACCGGAGAGAACCCATGCAACGGGCATCCGGGCCTGGCGTTACCCCTTGAAAGGAGGTTTTGCTATGGAGAATTTTTGTTGGGTCTATCCCCATGTTGCGGATTGTGTCCTGGTATAACAGGTTTAGACCACTGCCGCCATCCATCAGGACGTTTGTAAAGTGGAGTCCGCCGATTATTGGATCTAATACCAAGGCAGTCCAGCCTGCGTTCCGGATACTTCTAGAGTAATCCTGATGGTCGAAGGTGATCGGTTTTAACAACCATTGGCGAGACTCCTTTGGGATAGGCCGTATGGCGCGTATTTCTGTTGGCGCCATTCTGTTCGTCACGTGAAGTAAGTTTACTATTTTGACTTCTTGTGGGAAATCCTTTTGTTTCCTGGTGCTCTTCTTGTGGGGTTCATCGTCGTCCTCACTTGGTGTGTCGAGCCCCTTGTGTTCGGCGTTGAGTTTGCCGGATTGCTTGAAAACCCAACAATCTCTGTGGGTATGGTTCGCAGGCTTCCCGGAAGTACTGTGTATTTGACATATCTTGTCCAATATTTTGTTTAAGTTGGATAGCTCGTCCCTATTATCCTTGAGGGGTGGCTTTCTCTGATTCTGCCGCGAGCTTTTGAATCCGGCGTTGACCACCGTGCTCTTTGGGCTGTTTCTCTTATTCCGGCGCTGGTCCTTGTTGCGTCGGGGTTTTCCGTTTCCATCCCTAACTTCGGATGTACTTGGGTCGCTGGTGCTACATCTTGCCAACCGGCTGTCCTCTCCTGCGCAAAAGCGGGTCATGAGGCTTGTTAATGCGGCCATTGTTCTTGGCTTTTCTTGGCCGAGGTGTCTGGCGAGCCATTCGTCTCGAACGTTATGCTTAAAAGCTGCTAGGGCTTCGGCATCCGGACAGTCGACTATCTGATTCTTTTTAGTAAGAAATCTGTTCCAGAATTTCCGGGCTGACTCTCCGGGCTGTTGAGTTATGTGACTAAGATCGTCTGCATCCGGAGGGCGGACATAGGTCCCTTGAAAATTTGTCCGGAAAGCATCCTCAAGCTCTTCCCAAGTTCCAATGGTGTTTTCGGGAAGGCTTTTGAGCCAATGGCGGGCTGGCCCTTTAAGCTTGAGAGGTAAGTATTTTATGGCGTGGAGGTCATCTCCTCTGGCCATGTGTATGTGGAGGATATAATCCTCGATCCAGACCCCAGGGTCTGTTGTTCCGTCGTACGCCTCTATATTTACGGGCTTGAATCCCGCTGGAAATTCATGGTCCAGCACCTCATCGGTGAAACATAGGGGGTGTGCGGCACCCCTGTATTTGGGTGTGCCGTGATGTTCGGATATTTGTTGTGTTGCATTGCTTACTAGAGCTTGCTTTCTTGGCCCGTAGATAGATCTGGCTGGGCCATCTTTTGATGCGGATCCTTTGGTGGATCGCGTGCCGGCTTGTGTGCGTCGCCGCTTGCCGCTCCATGCTGGCCATGCGGTCATCTATCCGACCGGGTGGCTTTCCTATTTTTTGACTGTGGGGGCTCTAAGGCCTCCTCGTCAAATTCAGGCAGTAGGTTTCGCTTTGGATAGCTTTTTGTGCGGCGACTGCCGCCATATTTGTCTGCGGTGTTGCGTACTTTGCTCCATCTGATTCTGAGTGCATCTTCCGCAGTTTTGAGCTTCCGCTTCTGCTTTTTTAGGCTACACGCAGTAACGACGAGTCCTTCGTGGAGGTTCTTCTGCTCCATGAGCTTATCCGGCGTAAGGTCATCCGGACTATTGTTTTCACCGGGGATGGGGTGTTCGGTTTGTTTATCCAAGTTGACCTTTTCGGACAGTTGCTCGAAGGCATGTTCATAGTCCGCCGGCTCGTCCTCCTCTATGGCTGGGTCTGTATGGCTGCTGTCTCTGTCGAGGCGGGGCTTGGAGCGGCGCTTACGTCGCCGCTTTGATTGCTTTTCGAGTGAACGATCCCTCGTTGCATCCCTCTGTCCCTCGTCGTCGCTTCCTTTGGGTGTGTCCACCATATATACATCATGAGATGAGGTGGTTGTCCAGTGCCTTATAGGCGTTGGTTCATGTTCATCTCCTACATCGTCGTCCATACCGTCGATGTCTTCGAAGTCGAAGTCGAGCACGTCGTTTAAATTATCGACAGTGGCTACGAAGTGGGTGGTGGGTGGGCTTTGAATTTCTTCATCATCCGCATCCCAACCTTGTTGATCATAGTCCGACCAGGGCTCTCCTGATAAAGAGAGAGACTTTAGTGAATTCAAAATATCGCCGAAGGGCGAGTGCTGAAAGATGTAAGCGGCGGTGAACTCCATGATCGGCGCCCAATCGGGTTCGATCGGTAGGGGCGCGGAGGGCTCGGAGTCTGGAGAGGAGTCCGGCTCCTTGGAGTCACGGGCTTCACAGAGAATAGGGCTGGTGTTCGGCTCGATCGCCTTAGAGATTGCAGCCCCCGAGGCGGTGTCCAACCACCCATCCTCGATTGGCGCAGTTGGCTCCGAATTAAGGGTCGGAGCTGATGCGGGTGCGGCCTCCAGGGCACTGTTCGACAGCAGAGCTAGATTATGCCCATCGTGACAGTGCGGTGCGCTCGGCTGCGGCTCGAATCCGTCGAAGATCAAGTCTCAGCGGAGGTCCGATGTGTAGTTTAAACTTCCAAATCTGACCTGACAGCCAGGGGCGTAGCTTTCGATCTGCTCCAGATGGCCAAGCGAATTGGCCCGCAGTGCAAAGCCGCCAAATACGAAGATCTGTCCGAGGAGAAAAGTCTCACCCTGGGTCGCATCGTCGTTGATGATCGGAGGAGCCATCGGGCCTAAAAGTGACGACACAGAGGAACTCTCAATGAAAGCACCAATGTCGGTGTCAAAACCGGCGGATCTCGGGTAGGGGGTCCCGAACTGTGCGTCTAGGCGGATGGTAACAGGAGGCAGGGGACACAATGTTTTACCCAGGTTTGGGCCCTCTTGATGGAGGTAAAACCCTACGTCTTGCTTGATTAATATTGATGATATGGGTAGTACAAGAGTAGATCTACCACGAGATCAAGGAGGCTAAACTCTAGAAGCTAGCCTATGGTATGATTGTTGTTCGTCCTACGGACTAAAAACCCTCCGGTTTATATAGACACCGGAGAGGGCTAGAGTTACACAGAGTCGGTTACAATGGTAGGAGATCTACATATCCGTATCGCCAAGCTTGCCTTCCACGCCAAGAAAAGTCCCTTCCGGACACGGGACGAAGTCTTCAATCTTGTATCTTTATAGTCCAGGAGTACGACCGAAGGCATAGTCCGGCTATCCGGACACCCCCTAATCCAGGACTCCCTCAAGTGACCTCGATCGATGTCGGCAACAACAGCGTCCTAGGATGTTGTTACCCTTGTTGGAGGCGTCGTCGTTGAGCCCATTCACCTCCTTGGTAGTTGGATCTCGAGTTCTTCAGGTGAAAATCCAAACTTTTGGTTTTGGTTGAAGTGGGCGATGACGTCTTACCCGTCTCTACCCCCTTGGGGGCATCGCCTTGGATGTTCGGTCTTCTGTCTTGCTCGGTGGTTTGTGTTGTCTTATGGTTTTGCCTTCTGCTAGGTGGGTGTGCGGCCTCGGGGCCGGTGTGGAAGACGAATCAGCGGCTCCGGAGAGTGCCTTTGTGTTGTAGGTGCCAATTATGGTCTCTTGGGTGGCAGAGTCATCGACTCGTCTGGTACGTGGCTTTGGGGCCGGTGTGTGTGAGCGTTGTTAGGTTTGTATGCCGGAGCGGTGGCTCCGGGTCATGTTGTAGGGTGTCGATTCTGGTTGCTCGGGTGACGGAATCGTCGGCTCGGTGGGGGTGCAGCCTGGGGGCTGGCGTGTCTGCCATAGTTGTATATGTTATCAACCATATTTTCTTGTTAACTGGTCAATTTTCTTCTTTTAATGAAAAGTCAGAGCTCCTGCTGGTTCCTTTAAGAAAATAGAACCATTTCCTCTATAAGAGAATGGTTTTTCCGACAAAAAAAAAGAGAAAGATAGAATGGTTCCCATTACTTTGAAAACTGAATTCTTATGTTAAACTCTAGCTATTGATTTCATGATGCATTTAACAATATTGATTTCATATTATGAATCTCGATATTTTTTTTCTATAAACTTAGTCAAAGTTAACAAAGTTTGACTTTGACCAAATTTTATATGCAGATTAAAAAGAAACGGAGGGAGTAACTCATAGATGTCTTCAAAATCTACATGCATCCGTCATGCCATGCTAGTAGTGGCAGTCCGAAAGCAGCAGGGACTATCTTCTAGTAGTTCCAACTTCCAACACAACCCACACAGAGCTTGCAGCACGAAAGGCACAATGCCCGGGCCAGTGGGGATTGTAGGGATAGAAATTATATAACTGCTGCAAACGTGAAACGGGAAAAAATTCACTTGCGCAAAAATAACTGTCCCAAACATCCGCATCTGGACTTGGTCGAATTTGAATTTGAAATTTTCGCTCTTTAAGGCCCTGTTCGGGATCCCTTCATGGAGCCGACTCTGAAGTTGTAGAGCTCAATTTCAACTGCTCCTTCAAAATTAGTTAGAGACTGATCTGTTCCGGGAGCGCGGTCAAGGAGCGGAGAGGAGCCGAACGCGGCCTAAAAAGCTAAGAGCATCTTCAACAGACTACGGAGCCATGCACAAAAAAAAATTTACAGCACCAAAATAGCGTTTTAGCGTGCCAAATAACTAGATAACATCAGCAGACGCCCAAAAATATACTGCACAGCTACATTTCCAACAGACACCCAAAATTAATCTCTCGCGCCCGTACCCAGCTCACCGCCCGTGGCATGCTCGCCGGCATGGTCATGGCCACACGCCGCCCCCCTTGGCCTGCTCGCTGCCGTGGGCGTGCCCTGCAACCGCTGTGGCCGTGGCCCGCAGCCGCCATGGCCGTGGTCGTGCTCCTCCCCAGGTAGCCCTGCCGTGGTCGTGGCCTGCTCGCCCTACCGCCGTCGTGGCTGTGGCCGCGCCCGCGGCCTGCTCATC